>NC_064920.1:664370272-664672852 GCF_023897955.1 Schistocerca gregaria
CTTGAAAGCACACCAGGCAAGTGGGAATGTTGTGTGGGTATTAGCGTTTTAGCTCCACTCTCAAGAGGGCAGTAATGTTGTCCATGAGGGCGGCGCCCACACCCATCAGAACTATGGGGCATCCGCTTCACCGCTGCTTCCGATCCAGGTGTCGTCGTCTTACATGAGTGAACAGTTGCGAACATGACTGTTGGTGACTAGAAACATGTTGCCTGGTCGGACGAGTCTCATTTCAAATTGTATCGAGCATTTGGACGTGTACGGATATGGAGACAACCTCATGAATCCGTGGACCGGCATGTCAGCAGAGGACTGTTCAAGTTGGTGGATGCTCTGTATTGGAGTGTGACGTCTATAGTTGGAGTGATATGGGGTCCTTGATACGTCTAGATACAATTCTGGCAGGGGACATGTACCTAAGCGTCCTGTCTGATCATCTGCATCCATTCATGTCCATTGTGCAATTTCAGCAGGGCAATGCGACACCCCACATGTCCGGAATTGCTACAGGGTTGCTCCAAAACATTGTTCTGAGTTTAAGCACTTCTGCTAGCCACCAAACTCCCCAGACATGAACATTATTGAGCATATCTGAGATGTCTTGCAATGTACTGCTCAGAAGAGATCTCCACCCCCCCTTACTCTTATGGATTTATGGACAGCACTACTTCAGACAATAGTCAAGTCCATGTCACGTCATATTGCGGCAAGGGGGTCCTAGACGATATTAGTCAGGTGTACCAGTTTCTTTGGCTCTTCAGTGTATTTTGTTACATAATAACAGATGGGTTAGTTTAAAGCTAAGGAGCAATTAGTTTAAAGCTAAGCAGCCAACACAGAAATCGTAAATATTAATATGTGCAATGCACTTCCACAACTCAATAGCTATATTTTATACACTTTAATGTATGACTCAGAATGAGCCATAAATGAAGTTTATGCAAGGCATTTTAACCTCTGCAGACTCTTAAAATTTCACGCTATGATTTACTTAATTGTATGGAGCACAGCAGGTATGACAAATGACAAAAATAAATTCAATCCGTTATTGAGCAAAGATACCAGGCTATAAGATATGAAAGAATCAATTTTTTTCACTGAACAGAGTTTCTTAAAATTGGATGAAAAATATATCACAGCAGCTGGCACATCAACTCAGCATTTCTCCTGTGCCTGCACTGCACGCTGCACAACAGGGTACCCACAATGCACCATTTCATGTTGGATCATTTGAAATGTTCATACAGTCCTATGGCACGCCACTTCCACATCAAATTGCTCAAATAAGACCAAGTGTCAGTCTATTGTGGACATGTGTTGTGTAGTGTATAAATGAGAGATGATAGTCCGATATACTAACTAGGTACAGCATGACATGCTCTTTACGTGTGGACAGGCAAATGGAGAAGGGCGCGCAACTATTCGGTACAAGTATCCTCACTGATCAGTAACCACACCATATACTCTTTCAAACTGTTTTCTCATTTGTGTGAGACAGACTTGTTTACAAAAATGGCTAAAGATGAAAGTTGGAAGCGTGCATACCTTGCAATAACAGGTGTTGAACATTTTAGAATATGACCCTGGTACCAGCAGCAGGCACGTGGCCCCACCAACATGGGGTAAGCCAGAAAACAGTGTCCACAACAACAGCCATTATATGTATCACTTACAAAGCCTTATAACCTAAGGACTTGCCTCTATGGAAACGATTTTGTCATACAGGCCACAATGGTGCTGTGATTTCTGTCATCTATGCTATTCACAGGTAAGGCTATCTTTACAAGAGGCAGTACTGCCACTTTCACAACACATGACTGTGGGCTACGGATAATCCCCATGGGTGGTGGCAGCAGACTGCTAGCACTGATTCAACTTCAATGTGTGGACAGGGATTATTGGAGATTGCCTCATGGGATCAGCCATCCTTCCACAACACCTCATAGGCAAGGCACATCACAGATGACCCTGTCTCCTCTACCGGAAGATGTGCCTTCCTGCCTTCTAGCTTTCTTTGAAAAACAAATTATATTGACAAATTTTCTACGAGGGCATGCTGAAAAGTAACGCCACCTAATTTTTTATGTGACAACTCTTAAAGGTTTTTAAATAACACAAACTTAATTAAAATCCTAATGCTTTAATATTCATGCCTACATATTTATTTCCCAACATAGTCACCCCAGTACTGAACACATTTCTCCTAACAGGAGACCAATTTGTTGATACTATCAGTGCAGAAAGTCTGATTTTGTTGACAGTGTCACAACCTCACCTCTGCTTGCAATCCTTCATCACTATCAAAGTGGTCCTCGAAAGTATTCTTTACACTTTGGAAACAGATGAAATTCGAATGGTGCCAAGTCATGACTGTATGGAAGATGATCAATTACAGTGAACGCAAAGTATCAGACTGTTACAGATGTTGCAGCACTCATGTATGGTATGGCACTGTCATGCTGAGGAAGAGGGTGCTCTATACATGGACAAACTTTTCAAACTCATGCTTTCAGTTTTTTGAGGGTCTTGCAGTACCTTGCAGAGTTTATGTTGATGCCTCTAGACTGGAATTCCAAATGCACAACACCTTGAATATCCCAGTACACTTTGGGCATAACTTTGCCTGTTGATAGCATGGTCTTGAACTTTTTTTGTGTTGGAGATCCTTTGTGGCAGAACTCCACTGATGCTTGCTTTTGGGATCAAAATTGTGAACCCAGCTTTCATCGCCCATTACAATGTTGTTAAGAAATCCATCACCCTCTTGTTCAAAATGCAAAGGAAATTGCTGACAGATGTCCAATCTCGTCTGTTTCATTTTAGCAGTGAGCATTCAAGGCACCCAACATTTACAGTCTTCTCTACTGCAGTTCTACAGTGATGGCTTGTATAAGCTCTCGTGATACACATATACCTGAGAGCTGCATTTGTGTTACCTGATGATTTTTTCTGATGAGTTCATTAATCTGATTCTAATAAGTCTCATAGGCTGCTGTACACAGTTGTCCACTCTTTGAAGTTAGCACTGCTGTTTTCTTCATTATGTGCACAAACAACCCAACATCACACATTACTGATATTTATACAATCAACACCATACACAGCTTTCATTTTTCTATGGATTTCAGTTGGAGGAACTTTTTGTGCTTTTAGAAGCTTGATTGCAGCATGCTCTTCCTCATGCACAGACATAGTTATGTTACACCCCATCAAGTTAAACACTGCAATTTGGAGCCCTCAAGCAGCACAGGTTCACAACTTGTGTCACGAAAGTGGAAAAGTTAACTGTGAAATATAGGTGATATGTAATACCTCAACCAATACTGAGAACAGAAAAAAATTTGGAGGCATTATTTTTCAGCTTGTCCTCTTATAAAAGTTCATGTGGCAGCACTTTGTACACCTTTACCCAGCCTAAAAGTATCTGGCGCCTGATTCTGTGTAGTGTGTGAAAATTTTAGTTTGTAGATCTACAGACTCCACACTCTATGACTAATTTGCCACATTTTACATCAAACTGATAACATTATTAGCTAGCATTATGTCATATGGATTATCAGCTTCATATCTGAACTTGTTAAATGCTTCAAGATGACACCTTATCACTTCATATGGGTCACAGCTCTTCACCAAGTAATTGAAACTGTCTACATCCATACAATGCAACTTCAGGTCTTCAAAATGGGATTTTGCAAACTCAAAATAAAAATGGTACATGTGAAGATTAACAGATCCAATAAACACATATCAACATGAACATGGTTCATAAAATGTATAAATATTTGTCATCTCCAGAGTGACAAATTCTTCATGGAAGATTGTAGCTTATTTAAAATTTGACTTGGCAATCACTTTTTCTGCCTCCCTATGACCATCAAACAACTAATTTAATGTTATGATGTTTTCTAATATTTTCCATCATCTTTTCAAAAATCGCATTTATAATTAACGTACAAAAATCTTTCTCTGATGAGTCAGCCATGAACCATCAAAACCCACCAATTTGTAAAAATTGCTGCTAAGCGAGGTATATAAATTGTTAATATCCAAGTTATGCAAGGAAATTAAAATTTTGCAGCACATTGGTATTCCCACCCAACCAGCTAGTCAAGCAAGACAGTACAAGCATTGAAATCACATCAGAGGCAGCATGTGCTGGCAAATGGTGGAGCCAATGTCATCGCGAACTGAGCTCCAAAAGTGATAGGGAATACGTCAGGCTGCTATATGGAGAGGAAGTGGCAACACTGGATAGGAGAGTGCCAAGGAAGTGCAATAAGCATGAAAACAGAAGCAATGCAGAACAGTCAGCATTGGGTATGGCAGGTTGTAACATGCACAATGTCAAATTGGGTGAAAGATGGCGTCATCTTGTCAGCTTCCAGGGAAAGACATCAGTGAGGAAATATAGTTGAGACTTTCATTACAGCAGTACAGTGCAGAACACAAAATGGCATATCCTTTCGTGGGCCACATTTGGTATTGGCAAGCAGTGGTAGTCATCAACATTAGCCTAACTAGATCATAATGTGACAGTGTGAAGCAGAATAAGTGAAGTAGGTTTGTTGTTTCATGAAAGCATGATAAGGATGTTGATTAGTATGATTCTACCAGGACTCCTTCCATGTGGTTTGCACAATGAGGCTGTGTTGGTACAGAGTGTAATATTTTGATTGTATAATTGTAAATATGGCAAGGCCACTGTTAGATGGCTGTGGACTAGCAATAAGTTATTGTGTCTTTTGATTACCTAATTTTCTGTTATTGCATCTTTCACTTATCTGCATTTTATTGTAGTCGGTGTAGTAGTTGTAGTTCTGTGTGGTTGTGTTTCTGTAGGAGCCAAGTTTTGATTGTATCAGATAGTAGATAATTACAGTGAACCAGCAGACTGTCCTGATTTATTTCAGTGAGCCCTTCTAAAGTCATTAATGGTCAGAAGCTGGATCATTCTTTTGTTTGATACCCACTGGAAAAGTTAATCAGGGGTGGAAACAAGTTGCCCTTTTATTCTGGAGCCCTCTTTTGCAGTCATTTGAGATGCAAACAAAATTATTGTATTTATGTAATGAATGGACATATTTTAGCATAAGTCCTATTGTGTATTATTTTTGCTCATTGTGGGATAAGTTTATTGTATTTCTGTTGGGTTGGCATATTGTTTCAGTCTCTTATGTCAGTAGATTCCTGAAATTATTATTCTTGAAATTGAATTGGAGTTCAGAGACTTGATATCCAAATAATATATTGTTCAATAATGGAACTATCAATTATAAGCCCATGCTTGCACAACACCAGCCAGGCTCATTCCACCTTAATCCTTCACCACAAAGTACAGGATGTAATGTAAATGGATGGATGTTTTGTCTAACAATACATACATCTGTGGGTTATTTTCTTTGGTGTGTCTTTGAACACATTGCCAAAGTCCAGCATGAGCCTCACACTCCAAAAACAGCAAGTTGACATCAGTTAAAATCTGGAGTTCAGCACATGTGGTTTTGAGCATTGCATCCCACAATAGCCAAGATGTGGTGTAGTAGTAGGCAACATCTAGCATATGTGTTGCCAGGACTATACCCTGGAATTGTTCAGATACATTTGCAAAGAGGTGTATGCCTGTGTCAGAGTAAAGCCTTGCATATTCCCCTAAGTTAGGGATATTAAATTCCTACCAGAAACACATCATAGGCTCATAATCTGGATCTTTTATGTCATCAACTGTAAGTTTTCTGGAGAATGCATTTATATCAGTCAGTGTGGTTTTATACCAAATGATCCTTTTCTTTTCTTTCACAAGCTGCACATCCTGTTGACTAAACATGACAGGACTTTAACTGTGAACATTCTAGATTGATTGCACTACAGGACTCTCATGGAAATGACATAGATGGAGTCTCTAGGACAAATCGTCATCTTGGATGTGGAAGTGAGCTAGGAGTGGTGGTGTAAATCTGGCAAAGCTGCATGACATCATATGGGTAGGAGGGGGGGAGGGAGGGGGATGTAAATCTGGCTACAGTGCATCCGTTCTCTCCCTCATCCACCATAGCAACAAGCCTTCCATAATCAATGGTAGCAACAACGCATTCCTGTATTTTATGTTATAGGCAATGTTTTGTAAAATGTATCCAATGGAAGTCAGTAGCTTGCTTGAATAAATGTTATAAATCACCTTTGAGTTATTGAGACACAGAAATAGAGTAGGGTACTGCTTATTATGACAGAAGCTCAAAAGGATATAAATATGCTTGGAAGAGCAGAGAGAAGGTACTAGGAGAAAAAGTTAAGATGTAAAAGCTGGTATAGGAAAGAATATCAGTCTTATCACTAGTCATGACAAGCAAAAGGGACAAAAGTACAACCTTCTGTAATTCATTATCTGCCTTCTGTTACACTCCTTTTCTGCTTGGTAATAACAAACCTCACTTATCATGATCTGAGAATTATTAGAGGTATTATTATTATTATTATTATTATTATTATTATTATTATTATTATTATTATTATTCATTTTGCGATTTACTTCTGGGCGTTACCATTACTCACATGTCAGAGTTCATTATTAGAAACTTTGGCCACCTTTATTTTCATTTGAGCTTTCAATTTTGATTTATCTGTGTAAGTTTATCATTGTACTATTATGTTTTAGTAAAGAAGTTTCATCACAATTACATGACAATATTTTATTTCATAGTTTTGTTTCACGAGCACCATAAATAACTTGGGCAAATATAGGAAACATCACCACTGCATTATTTCATTTTGCATACAGACTTTCCAAAGGCTGTGAAGCGACTGCTGAAGAATGATATACTGATGTTCCGCACAGCAAGTAGTGTGCTGCATATTTTGCCAATTGCTGGTCTCTACACCTTTCTGCCAAAATATCTTGAGAGCCAGTTCAGGTTAGCAGCACACACTGCAAACATGATATCAGGTAGGAAAATGATTAAGGTCTCAACTATGAATACTATAGTAGAGTCAGAGAAAGAAGATCCCTGACAATTGCACAATGGGGGTATGGCTCCCTCGTGCACCTGTCTCAACCATAGCTCATTAGATGACTACTGTTTTCAAATGCAGTAATTTGTGCTTTGCAGTTGAAAGCCAGCAACGGTGCTGCTGGGTGTTTGGAATCTTCTTTCGACAAATCTATAATAGTGTTGCACATTTGTTTACTTTACTAATTTCAGTTTGCTGTACAATATACTTAATACAACTTTGATTTTTTAATGTGGTTTTCTAGTGTATTAGAATATAGTATACTTAACAGTGCAATATGTTTTAGGTCTTGGAGGAATCCTTGTGATGGGGCTTGGTATTATCATCAGCGGTGTATTCATACTTCGCATAAAGCCAAATGCAAGGTTCGTTGCTGCTTGGATAGCATTCACTGCCATTGTTTATGCCATAGGTAGGTACTAAAACGAGTAATGAAACAAATATAGTAATAGCTTTTTCTCTGTTTTAAATGCACTGCTGGAATCAGACACATTAGATTTACTTAAACAGGTAATGCACACTCCAACACCAGACATCAGTAAAAGAGAAGCAGTAACTCTTCTACATATCACGGTACTTAAAAAAAAAAAATAAAAAAAAAATAAAATAACTTCTAGCTGTGATGGGCTCTTTCTACTTTCTGCCAACAAACCAGTTGATGTACTGCCACTGTTCACACCATGAACAGCATTGAAGGTTCAGCATAGTGAATATAAATTTCTTACATTTGTCTATAATAATGATTACTTGGTATCCATATGACCACCACCTGGTGTCATAGAGTGGCCTCAAGATAGGGTAATGGAACACCAAAATCCGTAGTAATGAAAATAAGACCTTAAATACAGCTGAAAGACTCATATCTACTACATATACATACAGTAACAGCTATCACCTCATGATCCATCAGAAGATGATTGTATGAAGTTTTTAACAAAGATTTGTGGACAGTTGCACAGACCCATATTAAGCATGCTTGCTAAATTACACTATCTGATCAAAAGTATCCAGACACCCGTATGTGATACAGAACTGGCCACCCACTGTCACAAGGGGCAGACCTGCCAATACAAAAGGAGACAGGAAGTATTGTGATGTCAGTAGAGACACACTAACAGCAGAATGAGTTGGTCAGGTAACTTCAGTGACTTTGAATGTGGACTAGTCATCAAATGTTACCTTAGCAGCAAATCCCTTGGATAAAAGAAATATTCAGGAGTGGAATTAAAGTACAAGGTGAAAGGATATCAATGATATGATTCGCTGATGACATTGCTATCCTGAGTGAAAGTGAAAAAGAATTAAATGATCTGCTGAATGGAATGAACAGTCTAATGAGTACACAGTATGGTTTGAGAGTAAATCGGAGAAAGATGAAGGTAATGAGAAGTAGTAGAAATGAGAACAGCGAGAAACTTAACATCAGGATTGATGGTCACGAAGTCAATGAAGTTAAGGAATTCTGCTACCTAGGCAGTAAAATAACCAATGACGGACAGAGCAAGGAGGACATCAAAAGCAGACTCGCTATGGCAAAAATGGCATTTCTGGCCAAGAGAAGTCTACTAATATCAAATACCGGCCTTAATTTGAGGAAGAAATTTCTGAGGATGTACGTCTGGAGTACAGCATTGTATGGTAGTGAAACATGGACTGTGGGAAAACCGGAACAGAAGAGAATTGAAGCATTTGAGATGTGGTGCTATAGACGAATGTTGAAAATTAGGTGAACTGATAAGGTAAGGAATGAGGAGGTTCTACGCAGAATCGGAGAAGAAAGTAATATGTGGAAAACACTGATAAGGTGAAGGGACAGGATGATAGGACGTCTGCTAAGACATGAGGGAATGACTTCCATGGTACTAGAGGGAGCTGTAGAGGGCAAAAACTGTAGAGGAAGACAGAGATTGGAATACGTCAAGCAAATAATTGAGGACGTTGGTTGCTACTCTGAGATGAAGAGGTTAGCACAGGAAAGGAATTCGTGGCGGGCCGCATCAAACCAGTCAGTAGAGTGATGGAAAAAAAAAAAAAAAAAAAAAAAAAGAAAACTTAGGGATGTTTCAACCCTTCTAAAGCTGTCTGCCTGTCGATGTGATTGTCAAGTAGAAATTTGAAGGAACTGCCACAGCTAAATCAAGATTTCATGTATTGACAGACAGAGAGTGTCAAGCATTTGTGGGGGTGGGAGTTATTAAAAGCCACATGAAATCAGTAGAAGGAATCACTTGTGAGTTTCAAAGTGCTACCGACAGTTCACTTCACACAATTAATATGTGTCAGAAGTTAAAAAGAATGTGGTACAATGGTCCAGCAGCACACTTCTTTAGTCAATGCCAAGCAACACTTAAGGTGGTGTAAAAAGTGACACCACTGGACAGTTAATGACTGGAAAACCATGATTTGAAGAAATGATTTGTGCTATACCCTGTAGTAATCCCATGAGATAGTTTGGGTTTGGCAAATGGCTGAAGAATGTTGCCTGAAATCATTTGTAGTGCCGACAGTAAAGTGTGGAGGAGGTGGTGTTACGCTATGGGATGTTTCTTGCAATTATGGTTGGTTACTTTTTCCTGATTTCCAGAAACTTTTTTATAATAGTTCCACACTGCTATCTGGTACACAGATGAAGTTCTTATTAAATGTTAGGCCACATATATGATTTGCTTGGAGGCCTACTTATCGAACATAACTTGGTTCATTGTTTTCAAAGGGTATCTCTCAGATAAGAGTCTAGTGTGAGGAAGTGTTGTAAAACCATTATTGGTAATAATGTACATACATGATTTGTTATATAATGAAAGTATCTGTCTGAGATTATTCTTGGAGTATGTATGTATATAAAAATTGGTTGCATTAGGGTAATGAAGTGATATTTTCACTAACATAGAACTGCCTACAAAATAAGTTACCTGTCTATCTCATTCTCGAGTATCAGTGAAAGATGTGGAATCCTTAACAAGTTGGGTTGATTCAAGAGTTAAAAAAGATTAATATAGCTCCCTGTATCGGCTATGGTTTGTTTTTGGGGAATGTAGAAACATCTGAGAAATGTTCAGCAGTATCCAGTGGCAGATGCAATAGAAAAGATGCTCTGCATCACATAAAGAATTGCTCAGCATATTCTTAGAGTCATGCAATAAGATGCATTAACAATCATATTACTTCCTCCCTTATACAACTCATGTAATTATTATGCCTGTAAAATTAGAGAAATTTGAGCATACCCAGCAGAGTGTCACAGTTGCTCTTCCTAACATGATATACATCCTATATATCTTTGACAATAAAATGTATAGTAGCTCTCATAGTATTGCTTTCTACTTCAAGTATAAAAGCTAATTGACTGATTCAGTAAAAAGCAAAGTCATGTGACATGGTTGGCTGGGGGACACCAAGTGAAGGTTCAGCCACCTAATCTACATCTAGATCATTATTCTACAATTCATATCCAAGTGCCCACTACTCCCACACTATTTCTCAACTGTTCCACTCTTGAACAGCAGTGTGAAAAATAACACCTAAATCTTATCACACAAGATGTTATGTGCCTTAATTTCCTACTATTATGATTTCTCCCTATGTATACTATGTGACCAAAAGTATCTGGACACCTGGCGGAAAATGAATTAGAAGTTCATGGTGCCTCTCATCAGTAATTCTGGAATTCATTATGGTGTTGGCCCACCTTTAGCCTCGATGACAGCTTCCACTCTCACAGGCATACATTCAGTCACCTGCTGGAAGGTTTCTTGGGGAATGGCAGCCCATTCTTCACAGAGTGCTGCACTGAGGAGAGGTATTGATGTCGGTTGGTGAGGCCTGACATGAAGTCAGTATTCCAAAACATTCCAAAGGTGTTTTATATGATTCAGGTCAGGACTCTGTGCAGGACAGTCCATTACAGGGATGTTATTGTCATGTAACCACTCCGCCACAGGTCGTGCATTATGAACAGATGCTTGATCGTGTTGAAAGATGCAGTCGCTATCCCCAGATTGCTCTTCAAAAGTGGGAAGCAAGAAGGTGCTTAAGACATCAATGTAGTCCTGTGCTGTGACAGTGTCATGCAAAACAACAAGGGTTGCAAGCCCCTCCAGGAGAAACACGACCACACCATAACACCACTATCTGCGAATTTTACTGTTGGCACCACACCCACTGGCAGATGACGTTCACCCAGCATTCACCATACCCACACCCTGCCATCAGATTGCCACATTGTGATTCGTCACTCCAAACAATATGCTGGAATTCAGTATGGTGTTAGACCACCTTAGCCTGTCAAATCATCCAATGTTAGCGGTCTTTACACCAAGCAAGATGTTGTTTGGCATTTACTGGCATGATGTGTGGCTTATGAGCAGCCGTTCGACCATGAAACCCTATTTTTCTGACCTCCTGCTGAACTATCATAGTACTTGCGGTGGATACTGATGCAGTTTGCAATTCCTGTGTGATGGCCTGAATAGATGTCAGCCTATTACACATTGTGACCCTCTACAACTGTTGGCAGTCTCTGTCGGTCAACAGATGAGGTCAGCCTGTACGCTTTTGTGCTGTACATGTCCTTTCATGTTGCCACTTCACTATCACATTAGAAACAGTGGACCTAGGGATGTTTAGGAATGTGGAAATCTTGTGCAAGGATGTATGACACAAGTGACACCCAATCACCTGACTATGTTGAAAGTCCGTGAGTTCTGTGGAGCACCCAGTTCTTCTCTCTCATGATGTCTAATGACTACTGAGGTTGCTGAGATGCGGTACTTGGCAGTAGGTGGCATCACAAGGCACCTAATATAAAAAACATGTTTTTGGTGGTGTCCAGAAACTTTTGATCACATAGTGTAGGTGGGATTTAATAACATATTTTTAAATTCAGAGGAGACAGATGATGATTGCAATTATGTGAAAAGATATCAAAGCACCTTTGCTTTAATGATTGCCACTCCAAATCACATATCATGCCTGTAGCACTGCCTTGCCCATTTTGCAACAGTACAAAATGAGCAGCCCTCCATCAATCCTGTCTGGTAGGGTATCAGATCACACAGAAACATTAGCAGGGGATAGAAAAGTGTAGCTGTCTTTGGTTTGCTTTCTCACAACATCCTCTGTGTGATGAATCTGCATTGGAAAGGTTTTCCCTAACTTTCTGCACACTGGTACCTTTCCTTCATGAAGTGTGAGAGCTAAATGGTCAATTAGTGATCATTAATAGATTTACCTGACAGAAACACAGTATCAATACAGATTTAGACTGTTCAAAAGGAGAGGAAATTCGCAAATGTGGTTAGTAATATATTGTCGATATTACAAACATAGCAGCTCTTATTAGAGAAGCAAAGCTCAATCTCTGATGTTATATTTCTGTATAATTAATTAACTGTAAGATGAAGAAATGAATTTCTTATACTTATAGCTATATACATGTTATCTATTTCTTTTTATTTCTGACAGGTATGGGGATATTAATGTTTATTGGCTGTCCAATGGATGATTTTGCTGGACTTGAAATAGGAAGGTAAGAAGGAAAATTTAATGGTATCTAAAGTGTTAACATTTATCTATGAATGTGCTACAACAGAATTTTTGATTTGTATTTCTCAGACTAATATTTAATTTTGGTTTGGTTTTGTTTGTCAAAGAAACAGAGTAACATTGGTAAATATTTCACTCTTTACCAACAACAGTGAAAATGCTGTATGATTTATCATACTAATGCATGGTTGATAGTAGTCAAAATGTTAATAGCAGATGTACTGTACTAGACCTGGTGGGGAGCAAATAAGCAACTTTATCTAACCAAACAAAGCAAGACTTCAGTTTAGAATACAGATGTACACTGAAGAGCCAAAGAAACTGGTACAAGCTTCCTAATATCGTGTAAGGCCCCTGTGAGCACACACAAGTGCCACAGCACAACATGGCATGTATTCTGCTAATGTTTGAAGTAGTTCTGGAGGGAACTGACACTATGAATCCTGCAGGGCTGTCCATAAATCCCTCAGTATATGAGGAGGTGGAGATCTCTTCTGAACAACATGTTGCACGGCATTGCATGTATTCCCAGTAGTGTTCGAGTCTGGGGATTTTGGTGGCCAGGGGAAGTGTTTAAACTCAGAACAATGTTCCTGGAGCCACTATGTAGCAATTCTGGATGTGTGGGGTGTCGCATTGTCCTGCTGGAATTGGCCATGTCTGTCAGAATGCACAGTAGACATGAATGGATGCAAGTGATCAGACAGGATTCTTACGTATGTGTCACCCATCAGAGTCATATCTAGACATATCAGGGCTCTCATATCACTACAATCACTACAACTGCACATGCCTCATACCGTTACAGAGCCTCCACCAACTTGAACAGTCCCCTGATGACATGCAGAGTCCATGAGGTTGTCTCCATACCGGTACATGTCCATCCACTCTATACAATTTGTAATGAGACTCATCTGATCAGGCAACATATTACCAGTCATCATCAGTCCCATGTCACTGATGGCAGACCCAGGTGAGGCATAAGGCATTGTGTCATGCGGTCATCAAGGGTACACAAGTGGGCCTTTGGCTCTGATGGCCCATATCGATGATGTTTTGTTGAATGGTTGATACGCTGACACTTGATGATGGCCTAGCATTGAAATCTGCAGCAATTTGCAGAAGGGTTGCACTTCTGTCATGTTGCATGATTCTCTTCAATTGTCATTGGTCCCACTCTTGCAGGATCTTTTTCCGGCTGCAGCTATTGAGAGATTTGATATATTAGCAGATTCCTGATATTCACGGTACTCTCATGAAAAGGGCGTGTGGCAAAATCACCAGTTCAAGGCTACCTCAGAGATGGTTGTGTCCCATCGCTCATGTGCCGACTATAACACCACATTCAAACTCACTTAAATCTTGATAGCCCCCAATTGTAGCAGCAGTAATCACTCTAACAACTGTGCCAAACATCTGTCTTACACAGGCGTTGCCGACCGCAGTGATGTATTCTGCCAGTTTACATATCTCTGTATTTGAGGGCCCATGTCTATACCATTTTCTTTGGCACTTCAGTGTAGGAGTGATATGCTTTAACTAGACAGGGGATAGAAATTAGTAGTGGGTTTATAGAGATCAACACATTCTAAAATTAAAACAGTTACCCTAAGGAAAGATTTTGTGGAGACGGAAAAGAAATCAAATATACAATGACCAAAATCATTGGAACTTTTGATCCTGTATGAGATGAAAAAAACATGTATGTCAATTGGATGATCACATTTTCACACTGTAAACAGTCTGCTGGTATGCACTTGCTTGTTATTTGAATAGTCAGAAAGTATGTGTGGGGTGTAAAAGCACGATAGATGAGAAATGTTTGTGTTATTTGCTGTTAGAAATTTTATAAACAATGGAGACTTGAGCTAAAGAAAAAAATTGTGGAAATACTAATATTAGAAAATTTACACTTTATTAATAATGTAATCAACAATGAGAAAGTACATTCTGATCCAAAAAACAGTGCATCACAAAGGAGTTATGCAAAATTGTCATAAACTGCTATTCATTTACATATCAATGGAAAATACAAAATTGTATGAACTGCTATTCATTTACATATCAATGGAAAATACAAAGTTGTATACCGATGGATGAATGTGTGACACTGCAGTGCAATTTCATGTGTAGGTGGGAAGGATAGTAAACAGGGGATATGTTGATACCAGGGCATAAACTATTCATGAATTTCATTCTATGTAGTCAGTTGGGCAGTAACTATGCCTCACAGGCAGGTGCATGAACAATGTGAGCAGATGTCAGCATTTGTGAGAGGGCGTGGAGTTGGGCTCAAAGAAGATGGTTAGAGTAAGTGGCTAATTGTTCGACATATGAATAGGTGCAATGCCACTACTCAATGATGTTGGCAGCAATGGGTGAATCTCAGCTGAACATAGGTTCAAGAAGTAAGCAGTCGACATAGAGAGACAACAGAATGAGGAGGCCAAAGAGTCATTAGAGATGCGCTTTGAGAGTCAGATTTATCATTACTATCGACCTGACATGCAAATGGTTCTTCAGTGGCAAGGACCATTAATAAGTGGCTCACAGAATGGGGGCTGAGCTCACCTCGTGCTGACCATCATTGACCTCTGTACACCAATGAGACCGTTGGCAGTGATGTTGAGCACATACAGCCTGAATCTTATTGACTGGAGTAGAATTGTCTCCAGTGATGAGTCCCACTTTGAAATGAGCCCCAATGACTGGTAAAGACGTGTCAGGAGATGCCCCAGACAGCAGTGGGATAACAACCAGACTGTCCCCTGCCACAACACAGCCTGACAACTGGAGTGATGGTCTGGGTGCCATTACATTTCATAGCATGACACTTCTTTGGTTATCATCTGCGGCACCTTTACAGCACAGTGGTATGTCGATGATATTCTACACCATGTTTTGCTGCCCTTTATGGCAAGCCATACTGGGCTTATGTTTCAGCAAGATAAGCCCACCCACACAAAGTAAGAGTTTCTACTGCTTGTCTTCATGCTTGCCAAACCATACTTTGGCCAGTAAGGTCACGCCCTCCAACCAGCTCATGGTTTTAATGATCTAATGCTCCAATTGGACAGAATTTGGCATGATATTCCTAAGGAGGACATTCAATAATTCTATCAAGAAATGCTACGCCAAATAATTGATTCTGTAAGTGGAAGAGGTGGGCCAACACATTCTTGGCTTATGAAGCTCTTTCTTTTGAATAAATTGTCCACATTTAATCATTTATTTGTCTGTACATGTAAATCTCATCCAACACTTTCCTTTCCATCCAGTCACCCAGTTAATATAACACTGGAACTACCATTCGTCTACCATGAATATATATTTTTGTTCTTGGAGAGCACCAGTTTGTCACAAGCACTTGACAGAAAACAACAAAAAAGCAATATTTTTTACAGTTGCATAATTTTTCGGCACCACTGGCTGATACACATGCTACTCATCTACAATAATTTATGTTGCTCCTTTTCTTTGGCCCTCTGTCATACAGTCATCCTGCTTATTTTACATTGCATCAGCATCTTTTATCCATGTGCCTGGCCAAAAGTACATCTACTTCACATACATAATCAATAACAGAGTGGGTCATCCTATCGTCAAAAGATACAGATGTTTTTGCTATTCATACTTATAATACAAAAATATAAAATATAAGCACCTAATTTTAGTGGTTCATATACGTTAGAAGTTACCATAAAACAAATTGCAATAAAAGTTTTTATTTGGCCTGGATCAAGCAATGAGTCAACAATTGAGAAATTGCTGCACTCTTATTGTCAGTGAAGTACTCTTTCAAGAAGGACATTGTTTCAAGATGATGTTAAAACAAGAGTGAACTTGTTTTTAACACCTCTATCCTTTAATTTGTGTCAATGTTTCCAATTCATAGCTCAAATTCTCATCTGGCCATCCACAATTAGTTTTTCTGTAGTTTTTATACATCAATAAATGCAATTTACTGGATGATTCCTTTTAAAAGACCGCTACCAGTTTCCTCCCTTCCCCTTTTCAATTTTGAATGTGTGCTTCATCTCTAATGACTTCAATGTTGAGACTTTAAATGTCATCATCGTGAATGGAGTCACATGTGAAATGTGAAAAATGAAAAATGGTGGTAAATACCACCAAATATCACAGGCCATCTCTTGTGAGGCACGCTAACAAAACTGAGGAAAAAATCTAGCATTTTGTCATATTGTGGCTCAGCATCAGCATCAGCCTGAAGACACATGGCACTGAATCAGTCATCTTCCAGCAAAAATACCGTGAAGGATGATATGCCTCACATTGTGTAGCATGTATATGATAAGTTGTGACTGTGGCTACTGTTACACTGGGCAAACAATGTCCACTGTAGAACAAGGTGAGTTAAAACATGAGAGGTGTTTACACCTACACTATACCAATAAATCAACAGAACACAACTTTCTAAAGGGACACTGAATTACATTTGACTACACCTCTGTCTTTACAAAGACAAATGATTTCTATGAAGCAGCTGAAATTTAAGCCCCAGTAAACTATCTTTATAAAGATAGCAGCTTGTAAATTAGTACAGTGTGTGGCTCATTCAGGATGAAGCAGGCACATGTTAATATTGTCTTAATTTTGGGTATGGGCAGAGCAGCCTGTGACATTACAGCCAGCAGCCAAACCATATAAGTATAATGTCTTCAGTGACACAGACCTCAGTTACTACTTGTCAGTGGCTAGGGAGTCTCAGCAGAAAGAAGCCTAGGGAAATTTTATTATCTTTCCTCGTTTGTAGGAGTTTAATCTTAGAGCAGTTATTGTTGGCTAGTACACACTGAATCAGACAATATTTCATCCAAGAACTACTTTACTACATCAACAAAACAATGTGTTCCAGAATGCTAAAAAAATTCTCACATCTAGAAGCAGCACAGTCACATACAGTGGTGTTTCTTCAGTGAAGGTACCATTTATAAAAGATGATGGCAAACTGTAAAAGTAGCAAAATAAGATAAGATACTGCAATCCAGAAACAGCCTTATCAAATATGTTACTATAGTTGCCAACAGTCACATTTTTCTGTAATACTGCTCACATTCACAGCACTCTGCTCTTTCATGTTTTTTCTAATAATATTGGTGTTGTATGGACATAACCACAGGCAGCAATGTTTCTTTGTCTGTAGTTCCAGTTTACTTCCTGTTGCTGTCTCACAGTCAAGAGTTTCCTTATGACAGTATAAGACAAAAAGAACATTTCTTCTTTCTGTTCACTATATTTGATACATCTGATCAAGATATCCATATACTCATAAGCAAATTTAAATTATAAGACTTACTCTTCAATGCCTCTGTTGTCTAGAGCAAGAGTGAAAAAATTCATGCTGTTTTAGGAGAAGATTAAATGCAAATTTTGTATGAAAATGCTCCAAAAAATTCTACACCAGCATGAAGACATGCAAGAATCAGTGCCCCTGAATGAACTAATACATCTCTCAGGAATGTCAGCTTGTCTCACAGATTTTCGGAACACAATCTTGTGCTGGTTTACAATACAAAAAATTTCAATATCAACCACCCAAATGTAATAAGTGCATTATCGAAATAACTGTATAGAATCATTCTGCTTTCAGGACACCAAGCTTTAAGCCAGTCTGTGAAACAAATTGCAAGTGTGATGAAAGTAAATTCAGCCCTATTTGTGGAAATGATGGTCGGACCTATTTCTCAGCATGCCATGCTGGTTGCCAGAATTACACCAAAGATCAAGAAGAAAACATAAATTCAGTATGTATTACTCCTTCAATCTTCTAAGTTGTACACAGTCAGTCATGAAAGAATTGTGCACATAATTGAAATTATATGAATATTTGTTTTATTGCTTCTTTGGAGTACCTTTTGGTGTGTGATAGGTTTTTGAACTTTACTCATAACAAGAAATTCTAAAGTCCACATTTATAGTACTATGTAAACAGTCTCCCTAATTGCAATGACTGTAGTTGTGTATACTAATTATATATCACAAATGTATTAAATTACCCATTCAGCAATAAAGGAACATATATGTGATGAGGAGAGAAGAACTGAATAGACTCATATAATTACAGTATAATAAAAAAATCGTTTACAAAACTGGAGGGCACTCCACCAAATATAAAATAAATAGCTGTGACACCAAATTTAAGCCCATTTGTAAGAGAATCAAAAAGAAATGCAGAAACTGAATAAAATTCACAAATTATAATTAATGAACTTAGAACACAGTAAGTGGCCACTGCTTTGAAGTAGTAAAGAGAATTAACGACAGGAAGAAATCCAACACAATTTCCTGTAATATGCTGGTCATCAGCATATCTTATACCATCAGAGCAGGTTCAGTTGCGAACGTAGTTCTACCATATATCATTTTTGTTGTAATCACTGTACAGCTCTATGAGCATACCATCAACTAGGTGTCCAGTCACATGCACAGCCACCCTAAACTCTGTGCACTCAGAAGCCCAGTTGTGTAGCACTGCTGATCAGTACAGCACAATAGACTTGTACAGCTGTTTTACAATGAATTAATTTTTATCCTGTACCAATCCTCTTTTGTGCCATAATAGCTTTTCTGAAACATACAGGTGGGAATGTCAACATGGCGTGTGGTCCTGTCAACATCCTCCCTTTCCAGCCTTAACCCCCATCAATTCATGTCCTACAGCTATTCAGTCTCATTTATTCAGTCTCATTTCCATGCCTCTGTCCTGGCTACCAATTTTTTCACCTAATTTCTCATTCCCTTACATTTTGGTAGATTTATACTTCTTGTGTCACACTACTTTATGTTCAGCTTTGCATCCTACTTTGTCATTCTTGGGCCTCACTTCTTTCACTGAATCCTTTACCCTTCCATTTATTTTTATCTTTCCAGCATCCTCACCTAAGATTACCAATCAAACTATTTGCACTGTACTTTTTATATGTTTTCCCTGACATTAAGTTCAGTAGAGAAACAATCATCACAGTTTTCTACGATTGGATTAAAATTTACTTTGTATAGGAAGTAACTGTTCATTTCATTTCCTTTTCCAAGATTTTCTATTGTCATTAAAATGTTACACCACCTCACAAACAAAAGTTTTTATGTGACTGATACCATTTTCAACAGAATGCAAAGACTGTGTCCCACTTGACAGTAAACATTGTTTGCCATTTACCAAATGTAACATTGCACTGATGGCAATTTTTTCGAGAGATTAAGATATCTTTTTGTCAATTACCTGTAGTGCACTGTGACACAGCTAGTCTCCATCTCTTAGAAAATGGTATATATTTAGCAAACAGTTTGCATTTCTTAGTACTTTTTAAACTGACAAAATTCTAAAAAATAAAAGTGATTGGCACAAAATTTAGTCACAATGGATGTTTGGTGTATTCATACCAGTAAGGCATTTGAAAATATAAAGCTAAATTTTATTGCAACTGTATGGAAAGAATAGATTGCTACTAACCACATAGAGGTGGTGTTGGGTTACAGAATTGAAGAAGAATGCTTGAAGTATTCAGCTTTCTGACTACGTCCTTCTTCAGGTGTAGAAAACTCCAACACAATCATGCAAGCACAACTCTCTCTCTCTCTCTCTCTCTCTCTCTCTCTCTCTCTCTCTTTCTCTCTCTCTCTCTCTCTCTCTCTCTCTCTCTCACACACACACACACACACACACACACACACACACACACACACACACACACATAGTCATCATCACCTCTGGCCACTAAGGCCTGACTGCAGTTTATCTGGTGTGAGTGGCAGTGTAACTGGGGTTGGTAGTGGGGATACAGAAGATGCATGTGGCTAAGATGGGAAGAGATAGTGGGGTAGGGGTGGAGCGTGCAGGAACATAGTGGGGGTGGGATGAGCTGCTAGGTGCAGTGCCATGATGTGGAGGGTAAGGCTCAAACAGGGGAATGGTCAGACTTGTCATGCCGAAACATGTATTGTTTTTTTTTTTTACCACTGTTATTTAACTGTGCAAAAGGTCCGTATGCAAAATTGTAGCTGCTGACATGAACTGGAAGTCACCCAAACAAAATCACGAACATGACTGTGTTTCCTGCTTGGCACTTGCAGTGATGGCTGGCCACCCCTGGAACTGGCGAGTCGCTAGCGTTGCGTGCATGGTCGGAAGTGCGGCCATCCTATCGTGGCATTCACTAAAGAGGAATATCGCTGCACGGTTTTGGTGGAAAGGGAAAACGAATATTCGTTTATGTGGCATGCACGTCCTTTTAATTTCTGATACGTATTTCGAAACATACCGCCCTGAAATTGGTTAGAGATGTGAAAGATGTTCTGTACATGTTCATCTATACTCCGCAAGCCATTTCACAGTGAAAATTCAGTCTCCCCTCACAGGTGATGGAGAACCCTGTAAATGTTTGCCAAATGAAGCAATCAACATAAAACATGTGTGAAGATTATGTGTTGTGCGGCATGGTTGTTAAACTTCTAGACGAGCATGTAAATGGTGCAGGCATGTGGCTAGAAACAACTGAAACACTCAATATTGCAGACTGCGAATCTACAGATGGCAAAGACACCGACGGAAGTTGCACTCATGAAGACTTTTCAAGTGATATTGCCACACACCGTCACCAAGTATCTCCGAAAGTAACACCAGCAACTACAGTTACCTTATCACACAAAGAAAAAGCGATGACGTATTGGTTGAACGAAAGTGGTAAGAAACGCCTACGTGTTGGTACTGTTCAAAATAAGTATCACTTTGACCGTTCTGAACATGAATTGTATAGATGGAAAAAGAAAGCTGCTGGATGACGTAAGAGTCGACTGGAAATTACGATGGAGATAAATGCACGACTTTTTGAGGTATTTACCGATGCCAGACAACAGTCATTTAGTGTCAGCGATACAACTTTGCGTGATTGGGCGTTAGAGATTGCCAACGCGATAGGTGCTAAAGAATTTACAGCTTGTCAAAGTTGGATTAGTCGCTTCAAAAGATCACATAAAATTGTGGCAAGAAAAATAACAAAATTTGTATCGAGAAACAGGTCGGAAAATGAAGTGACACAAATCGAAATGATAGAAGTTTTCTTACGAATGCAAAAAATAAGATCGCTAGTTTTAGTGAATTGTATGTGTACAATGCAGATCAGTCAGGTTTTCAAAAAGAAATGAGTGCGAAAAGAACACAGTCATTCAAAGGGGAAAAACATAGTGATGCAATTGCGCAGTCCATGACTGCACTCATCCATTAATACACTATGATCCCCATAATTAGTCTGGATGGTTCCTTGCTGCCTAAACTATATATGTGTCTTCAAGAACCAGCTGGACGTTTTGGACCACGGATCAAAAGAACAATGTTCTACGCAAACAATCTTGTGGTAGACGCATCGAAGTCTGGATAAATGGGAAATGAAAACGATACACTTTTCATCTGTCATGCTTTTCTTCCATTCTGCAGGAACAAATCTCTTCTCCTTCTAGATTCGTTATCAGGTCATTAAAAGCTGTATTTCGAGGCCCACCCTGACAAAAAAGTAGAGATACTTCAGATTCCACCCGGCACGATGAACTAACTCAACCTTTAGACAGAATTTTTCCGTAAGAGGAAGGCATTTTACAGCAAACTAACAGAGAAAATTATTGTGTCCAGATCACTGCCGTTTGCTATCTATCACCCTGACAATATTCTCAAGCTGCAGTCAGAAGTACATTATCAATTTTCCTCGCCACGTTTTCAGAATTTGATGAAATATGCGTGGCACTCCTCAAAATATACTGATACTAGGCCTGATTCATTCCTAACAACAGCCCAGTTTTGTGTATGGACATCTAACAATGTCTGTGATTCGCAGGGCTGTCATATGTCGTCTTTGCTTGTATGTTCTTGGTGCACAAAAAACCTATGTTTTGAATATTGTATCAATATTTCACATTTTTGCGGTAATTACAAGAAATAAAATTTGGACGTGTTCTACACTGTATATTTATTTGTGTCTATTTCATAGCTATATGGAAAGAATGTTGTAGGTAACATATGAGCCACATTTGTCAAGGGATGTTTAATTATCATACGATCGCTTTCACTGGGGGAATCAGCTCTCTCACTGCTGTGGCAAGAAAGCTGTGCATAGCTAATGCCACCTTGTCCCTAGATGGCGTTGGTATAACATAGCGAGACAGGTCTGGGTTGTACAAGAGTTATAAGTGCGGAAACCATGCGACAATAATGTCTTACTTCATAAAATGGTTTACAGACTTCCAGGTCATGTCAGCAGCTAAAATTCTGCATACAGGCTTCTTGCAATGTTAACTCATAGTGGTAAAAAAAGCAACACAGGTTTCGACATAACAGGTCTGACCATTCCCTTGTGAGAGTGAAGTAGAGAAGGGTACATTGGCAGGATAGAAGGCATTTGTAATACCAAAGTGGCATCAGGAAAGGGGATAGGCAGGTGGAGAACAGAGACTAGCAAAGACTGAGGCCAAGGGGCTTATAGCAATGAAGAATATGTTGCAAGGAGAGTTCCCACCTGTGCAGTTCAGACAAGCTAATGTTGGTCGGAAAACAAACCCCTAGTCTCAACCTCTGCTGCTCCCTATTCACCACCTGCCTATATTCTTCCCTGCTCCACTCCAGATCTACACATTCCTTATATACCACCAACACATCTGCATAGGCCTTTACCCTTCTTTACTTCTCTCTTCTCCCCCTTCCCCCTCAACCAGCACAGCCTATCAAAGGCTGCACCTAGTATGCTATTCTGTCCCCATCACATCACAGCATGCTCCCATAGACAGCACTAGTGTATTTTCCTATCCCTGCCCTGCTATCCCACTCCCTTCCCACCCCATAAATTTTCCGGACACCCGCTACCCATCGCAGCTACATTGCTGCTCACCTCAGAAAAGTCACAGTGTGCTATTGTGTGTGTGTGTGTGTGTGTGTGCGCGTGTGTGTGTGTGCGCGCGTGTGTGCGCGCGCGCGCGTGTGTGCGCGCGCGCGTGTGTGCGCGCGCGCGCGTGTGTGCGCGCGCGCGCGTGTGTGCGCGCGCGCGCGTGTGTGCGCGCGCGCGCGTGTGTGCGCGCGCGCGCGTGTGTGCGCGCGCGCGCGTGTGTGCGCGCGCGCGCGTGTGTGCGCGCGCGCGCGTGTGTGCGCGCGCGCGCGTGTGTGCGCGCACGCGCGCTTGACTGAATATGTTTTCTCTACATCTAAAGGACAACTTAATCCAAAAGCTGAATATTTCCAGCAGCCTATCTGCAACTAACACCACCTCTGTGTGGTAATTAGCAATCTACCCTTTCCAAACTGTTGTTACTCCATCTTGAATTTTACATTGTTCAGTTCATTGCATTGCTGACAGACTACATTATATCAGACAGAACTTCCAGGTATTTAAATGAAGTGGGCCAAATAACTTCCAAAAAGAAATAACTTTAAATGAGAAGAAATCGTAAGTATGTCCCAGTGGGTTCACCTGTGAGGACATTTTTCTCTCTGGTTTATCTGACATGGTTCTTTTCCAATGATGCAAATATCACAAATGATCCCAACAATCAGGTGTCAGTTGAGAACTCTTGACTTAAAAAATACGATTATTTTCTGAAAATGACCTCCTCTCTGAAATTGTGAAACAACACCCTCAACAACATCATTGCATTGTCAGTATTTTGGAGGTATGCATCTGCAGATAATTAAACTGTAGTACATTGGAATGACCACTAGTCAGACACAAGCACAGTGCATGTAGTACCAGTGAGGTTGCTGTCCACATGTAGAATGGAGAAGACTTGTCATCTATCTGAGTTTGACCACGGGCAAATTGTGATAGTCCAGAGGCACGGCATGAGCATTTCAGAAATTGCGTGACTTGTTGGGTGTTTGCCAGTGTTGTGGTGAGTGTCTTCATCACATGAAGGCAAAACCAAGGTGAAACCATGTCCAGACATCAAGGGATTGGGCGGCAACCCCTCATTACTGATGTCAGATGTTGTAGGATGGGCAGGCTGGTAAAACAGGACAGGTAGTGAACTGTGGCAGAACTAACGTCAGACTTTAATGATGGCAGAGTACACATGTGTCTGAACACAGTGCACTGAAAACTCCTAAGGAATGGCTTCCGCAGTTGGCAACCCATGCGTGTGCATGTGTTAACACCAAGACATTGGCAATTACTACTGAAATATGCACATGACCATCAGCACTACATGTTAGTTCAGTGACATAGCATTGCATGGTCTTCATCATGCTGATGGAAGGCTACACATCTGTCACCTTCCAGGGAACGAGCGCCTTGACACCTGTGCTGCGGGACACATACAAGCTGGCACCAGCTTCATTATGCTCAGGGGATTATTCACATGGGCATCCATGGGTCCAGTGTAACTTGTGAAAGCACCATGATGGCCAAGGAGTATCTTATACTGGTCGTAGACCATGTACACCCCTTCATGACAATCATATTTCCAGACAGCAGGGGCATTTTTCTAGATAATGTGCCTTGTCACCAGGCCAGGAGTGTGATATGAGAAACACAATAGTGAGTTCCAATTGATATGCCAGCTCACCAGATATGAACCTAATTGAACACACCTGGGATGTGATTGAATGTGTCATCAGAGCTCATCAGCTCCCTTCCCAGAATTTATGATAATTAGGTGACGTGTGTGCAGATGTGGTGCCAACTCCATCCAGCAACCTACCAAGGCCTCATTTCTTCCATGCCATAATGCGTTGCTGCTGTTAGTCATGTCCAAGCTGGACATACCAGCTATTAGGCAGGTAGTCATAATTTTTGGCTGATCTGTGTAAATGTATTTCAGTCTCTTTCAAAGATGCCTGTCTCATTGTTACAGTTGATACTTATAAGCACAGCAAATCTTACTTTTCCACATTACCATCATATGGTGTGCTGCTCCTTTCAGTTGTCACTCTTCTGTCTGAAAGTTACTCTAGCCAGGATTGAGCTCAGTTTTACATTAATAAACAATTCACTTGAAGGGGTTACTGAAACTTACAATAATTCATTCCAGTTTTAATCCAGTAGTGAAGCCAGCGCAAACATATGACCAAATCTTCCTCTGTTCTTGAAATATTTAATTTTATTGCCACAAAACATTGTGATAACATACCTAGTAATAGAAAAAAACACTGTCATGTATCAACATAGCATGAAAAAGAATTAATTTTGGATAAATTCCTGTAAAAGTATATGGTGTGTATAAGGCAGGGACATCTGTAGTCACATCTTTTGTCAAGTTGCGGAACTGTATACAGTTTTGTGTACTAAATCACTTCCCCCACAGTAATTCTAACATCAGCATAATGAATGTGTAACTGACTGTACTTTTTGTACATAATATGTTCTACCTCATATAGGAGCTATGAAATGAGATTCAAACTAAAAATATGGACTCAATTTCAACTTTCTTATTATTGATCTTTTAATACTGTAGGATCTAACAAAATCTTTCTCTCTTTCAGTTTACAGATTGTATCTGTATGAAGCCAGAGGGAGACAACTACACATTAGCTGAGCAAGATGCTTTATCCATGGCACACATCGGTTATTGTGATTTGAAGTGTGACAAATTTATAGTTTATATTTTGTTATTCTCAATTTTTGTATTCATACACTCTACCTCTGAAGTTGGTAGCATGTTACTTATCTTACGCTGTGTTGACCCAAGAGACAAAGCAATGGCCTTGGGCCTCATACAATTTGCCATTGGCCTATTTGGTAAGTACATTTCAGATAACAGACTAAGGATTTGCATTACATACTTGTGCCTTATTATTCATAACATATTGCTTTCACAAAAACTTATTCAACTGCAAACTGAAATGTATATTTCCAATGAAATAATGGTTTAAATTGTGCAACATATGTAAATATTCCATAAAAGCGTGCACTAATAACTCAAGGACACTTTACACAGTGATTACTGATCCTGGTGAGCACCTAGTTCTTGAAACCTGGCATTCATTTCTTAGCAAGATAATTGATACAAGCCAAGATAAAGGAAATAGTGTAGAAAAGCTATCAGAGAAGCGAAATAACCATATGAAACAACAGGTTGAGACTAAAGAGAACCACAACAGCAATCTGACTGTGTGCTCTCGTAGCCTTGAATTAGAATTGTTAATGATTCCCCCTTTGTGATCACACTACGATGGAAAAAACAAGCGAAAATGAGGAAAGGCTTGAAGATATACACAACAGCTCAGAAAAATGGCACCAAAATTTTTCTGAACTCTGTTATATACCAAATGTCAGTCGTTTCCAGGTAGATTGTATTCTTTCCTCATTTTTGTTTATTTTTTATTCTGTCTTGTACCTCGCACATTACTCTTTATTCATTTCCTTTTAGCCAAGTCTTAGCTGCTGTACTTTTGTTGATGTTTAAGTTTCTGTGCCTCTCTCTGTATGAACTGTGTCTTCATTTTTGACATTTGTGTTTGATTGTTGACTCTACTGTTTATTCTTTTCTTCAGGTAATGTGCCGTGTCCTATAGTGTATGGAGCTGTCGTAGACTCTGCTTGCCTAGTCTGGGAAACAGCTTGTGGTGAAAATGGTGCATGTCGGTTGTATGATGCCAATATCTTCAGAATGTTTTATCATGGCAAGTATTTGTAAATCACTTATTTCATACTTTTGCCACTGTTTCCTCCACATAATATGTTTAACTGTAGTTCATGTACTGACAAGTGTTGGCTAAAGACAGGTTAGTAAAGAGATTTATAGATTAATGGTTGACTTATCTGATATGTTTTTTGAAGATGGAAGCACTTATTTTTCCTATGCATTTACCTACAGATACATGCTTCATTAATATGTTTTCCTTTTTTAAGTTTCTTCTACATATGAAGACTCATACAAAGTTAACAGAAATGATCAATCTGTAAACAGCTGTAAACAATGTATTTGATTTTGTTGCTACATGCATTGTATTAGATTGTGAGATAGGGAAGTGTGTTGGATCAAATAAACTACAGTTAGTAACTGTTGATTTATCTTTTTGTAAGCACATGCCTCTTTTATCATAAAAGTCCTGCTACAGTTTTCATACAGAAATCGTACTCTTCATTCTTCATTTTCTTTTCAAGTGTGGTCATTGTTCATGCCTTCCCATTTCATTGCAATTTTACTAAATTAAGGATTAAACTATAATTGCAAAAAGGTGAACACAAAATGTTTAATGATAAATAATTTGAGTGAAGACTGGGGATGTGGCTGATATGGCATACAGAAGAACATAAAATTATAAAATAATACAGTAAACTGCTTTTGTTGATGTGAAGGTGGACTGCTTGGTATAACTAGAAGTCATTGCAATATCGTGATCTGAAATATGTTGGACTATCAATCTTCTCTTCTAAGACATTTTGACAATGGGGTTGAATTGAGGGGAATAGAGAGGGTGTGGGGAATCGTGAATATCTATGTTAACTTTGTAACAGTTTGAATTTGCAATCTCTAATTTTGCACATTATGGCTTGTTTAATTTATTATATACTATGCAAAATGTTCAGTGTTTCTTGGAGTTTGATAGTGTGGACAAAAGAAGAAAGTAACAACTCACTTCCTGAATTTGTTTAGTTTTACTTTTCTGAATTTATTTATTCTCAATTAAATGAATTCATTTCTGGTAACTTACATACTGCAACAGAGAGACTGCCCATTGGGGCAGATTCTTTGTTACCATGTCAGTATGTCAAAATGGTTGTAATATTCAGTTTTTCATACAGACAGCACTGAAACTGCATTGTGTCATACACTTTTCCACACTACTTTTACTGTTCAGATTTTTCCTCTTGTTGTAAAGGTAGTGTTCCAAATTTGCTAGAAGTCAGTGTGAAGGGAATGACTTATCAGAAACAACATACATATTAGATACAGATGGATTACAACCGAGTGGGTAGTTTAATTATGTTGTATTTTCAGCAATATTTTGTGTATAGAAAACATATAACTTTATCACCATCTCTAAAAATTTTACATAAATTTCAGATGCATTCTGAAATTTGCTCATAGGATAAACTATTAAGAGTTTTATGTAAGGAATATTTTATTGTTAGGCAATCAGACAGTCCCTGACCAATTATGAACAGTTGCTATGTCTGAGACATATTAGTACTTGTCAGATGACAAAAATGGTTCCAAAATCAAACTGCTCTTCAACTGAAGTTAATATTGGCAGAAATCAGACCAACTAATTGCATTTCACTAATCACATGTGGGAACCCTTAAATATAGTGATCACAGCAAGGCAGAATGTGTCATTGGTAAGTAGCGAGGGAGAAAAGCCCAAGGTTCTGATAAATTCAACCATAGATACTGAAGTTCTTAAATTAAATATGTAATGTGACTCAATGTGAAAAGTGATTAGATTAGGTTAATTTTCATTCCAATTGATTCATTGTGAGGAGGGCCTCCAGGATGTAGAACATGTCAGAAAAACAGCAATACATGACAAATATTTACAACTGAAACAAATAAGCTAATGTACCTTCCAAAGGTCCCAAGTGGAAAGATTGTCATTTTTAAAAAAAATTACCACTATATGAAAGAATCATTTTACAAACACTCATTTACTAAGATTGCATTAATGCACTGAATTTAAAATTTAAATTTTTTTTATTTATAAGGTAGTAAACATATAATAGAACTACTACAATACTTATTTACAATGAACACATTGGTGCAAAAGTTACACACAGAGTCACACATGCATAATTCACACACACATAGCCACTGTCATCTACAGACACTGAAACAACCGTCTCTGAGGTGAGCAGCAATCTTTGTTAGAGTTAGTACAGAAAAGGAGTGGGTTGTGGAGGGGAATGGATAGCAAGGTAGTGGTGGACAAAAATGCTAGTGCTGCCTATTGTAGTGGGCAGCTATGTGCAACTAGCAGTCCACTGTTGTGTCTCAACCAGTGTTCAAAGGCTGTGATGAAGCAAAGGAGGGAGTGGGAGGGAAGTGGCAAAGGGAGAGAGGTAGAGAGATGGAAAGGACTATGCTGGTGTGCTAGAAGGTATGTGTAGGCTAGATTGGGATCAGGGATGAGAAGAGGTAGGTGGAGGGCAAGGCTCAGGGACTAGTCAAGGTTGAGATTTGGAGGGTTGCAGGAACAAATGATGTAACACAGGGAGAGTTTCTCAGTAGAACCAACTGATACGTGTATAAACAGAGATGCTGTAACTTACCAACTGTAACTTACCAATTGAAAGCCCCGGTATGTTGTGTTGGTATGTTGATAGGAGACAATAAAAAACACAAACACACAGACACAAATTTCAAGCTTTCACAACCCAAGGTTGCTTCATCAGGAAAGAGGGAAGGAGAGGGAAAGACAAAAGGATGGGGGTTTTAAGGGAGAGGGTAAGGAGTCATTCCAATCCTGGGAGTGGAAACACTTACCTTAGGGAGAAAAAAGGACAGGTGCACACACACACACACACACACACACACACACACACACACACACACACACACACACAATATAACTTCTGCACCATTTCAGTGCAGCAATGTGTTCATTGTAAAGTAGTAGTATAATAGTTGTATTACACATTTATTACCTTATAAGTAAATTTGAAAAAAAAAACTTTTTTTTATTTTAAATTCAGTTCATTAGTATTTGTAAAATGATTCTTTCGTATAGTGTTCGTTAAAAAATGATGATCATTCCACTTGGGAGCTCTGGAATGGTACATTAGCTTCTTTGTTTGAGTTGTAAATATTTGTCATGTATTGTTGTTTGTGTGTGTTTGTGTGTGTGTTTGTGTTTGTGTTTGTGTGTGTGTGTATGTATTGGGGGGGGGGGGGGGGAAGAGGGATCACTAACTGATAGTTGTATTGTCAATATCATGTTGTTCTCATTGTCGGTTCTATGTCTCATTTATACTCCTTTAACTCTAAAATTATGTGTAATATGTGTTTGCCAAAATCTAGTAAATATATATAAATTCATCACATACAGTACATGTTAAAAGAGCATGTAAAAGAACAACACATAATGCAATGTTTTAATTTTCTGCATATTATATAATGTTAATTTTGTGTGTTTTCAGTCAATGTTTTAATTTTCAACATAATTTTAATTTTGTTTGTTTGATAGAAATTCTAACTCTGCTCTGTACACATTCGCTCCATCATGGGATATCTTGTTGACAATATTGCAAGGCATTGCAATGTTCATTCAGTCAACACTAGAAGGAATAACTATTTGCACTTGAATAACACTTGTACAGAAAGGCGTACACTATTCAGCATGTTTCGTTATCAATAGGCTTTCAGCAGAACTAAAAATAAAAAAAAATCGAGTGATAAATCCACACTACACAAATTCAATTTGAAATGTTTCCATGTGGAACACTCCTATTCTGTACAGTAGTTTCCCACTGTAGTTGAGACCATTTCTCTGTTGTGTGTTATTTATACATTTACTCTTTTACAAGTTTTTTCTGTGTTTTATTTATTCTTTCATTTATAAATTTTCTAATCAGCTATTGGTAAACTATATACTGGTTCATTCCATGTCCAAGTAGCTGTGGGTCACATGATTCCATGAAACCCAACGGATAAATAGAAAAATATATATATGAGCATCTAATGCTCCATGGTGTACTGCCACTCTGTGTCATAGTGTCTCACTTCTCTCTACCGAACAAATTAACCTTTATAAAATTAGAGCAGATGTTCTACTACTCTTCTCTATGACCCATGACTAAGGTACAAGTACCAATGTGAATAATTCATGAATCTTATAACTATTTCCCTTACAATGGAGATCTAAAATTTGAGATTGGTTAAAGCCAACACAAATTGGGTGTTTTTGCCCTGATCATGAGCAATAAGCTAGCTACATTTTTATGTATTACAAGTTTTACTTCATTACATTGGTTTATATGTATTTTAAATAAAAACCTTGTTCTTTTTACTACACTATGTTAGAGAATTTTGGCATTTATGCCAATTTGTACATTTACCTAAAAGCATTAGAAGGATATCATTTCAAGTTTCAACTACAGCTCTTAGGAATAATTCTCATTCAATGATGTTATTTTCTTCCAATTTTTGTTGCTTCCAAATTTCTTGAAATTGTTGTAACTTTGGCCATTAATTTTCAGGAACAACTGGAGCAATTCTATTATGTGCCTTCTTCGTAGATGTCATTGTGTGGTACAAAGCAGGCTCTATAAATTTCGTTGAGGAACATGAGAGAGAGATGTCGAATCAAGAAGAAGAATTAAACCCAATGACAGGAAACCCCAGATCAGAAACAAGTGTCTGACAAATGCATTTGTGAGAGGATTGAGAAAGAACTTTCCCGAGTCTTCCCTCATCCCTCCATTCTCCACGATTGTTACTCAAGTGACTTCTTGCTTTAAAAACTGTGAAAAATGTTAACAGACTTGGGAAGTGGCTCTGCTAGCACTTCACCATTATATCGACTGATGACAATGGCAGGGATCTAACATTTGTTAGAACTTTTTTTCAATCTTTTAGTGACTAAAATTTATATTCAAATATTGTCATAAACTGTTAACTGATAATTTTATATTTAATTTGTGTACTGAATGTAGCAAAAGTGACTTATGTATATGTTTGATCATTGCCCCTTTGAGGCAATTTTTTATGAATGTTTTGGTACATTGCTTTTTGTAGCAATTTTAATTAGTTAATACAGATAAATATATATTTTATCTATCAAACATTGCCTATTGTGCAAATATAGTCAATGTTAGCATTTCCTTTGAAAATTTATTGAAATGGTAATCATTCCTATCTCATCAGATACTGATGGCTCAGATCACATACATTAAATTGCTACAATTTTGTAGAAATGAAGACTGCTACAAACATTTTGTAATTTTGAAATTAATCAATATTATGACCAAATAGTACAAAATAAACTGCATGATATTTTTTAAAAAAAGCTACTATGTTTGTGAAGAATTTGTAGGTTACCTGCGAGACCTACTACATATGTTGGAAAATTTCTATCCATTGGAAAAATGGGAGAAGTCTTTGACTGCAGTGACCATAAGAAACTGTGAAATATGAATCTCTATACATCTACCATTTTATGTTTACATTCAGACAGTGACACATAGATTCACTGTGTAGTGGTTATATATCCCATACACTTGGAGCAATGTGTGCAGTAGTCTGAAACTTATTATTTGCAATCCCAAATTATTAATGGCCTAATATGAAATGTTACAGACAAGTGACTGAAAGAGACTCATTTTTCATAGTTTCCTGTATCAGAACCTTCTCCAACAATGTTACGACCATAAATATATGTACTGTTTTACTGTTGATTCAGCAGAACAACTCTAGTCATAAGAAGTTCTGAAGTCTTAACTATTTAGAGATAAACTGCTATTCAACATGGAAGTGGAATCTGGAACTATTATTTAAATGGCAACACAATTTCATTTCGATGTGAAGAACATTCATTCCAGAATGCAGAATGTGTCTTCACAAAACCATTGTGTGTACAGGCTGAATGCAACCTGAGGCAGTAAAAATTGTGAGTGATTCATCAGTTGTATCAGACATAAACAACTGACATGATGTATGATTTATTTGTGGAACGACTAACATTTTGAAACGAACATTGGGTGATTTTGTTAATTATGTCATCAGTGTACGTTATGATTGCTGAAAATACCATATCCACCAGTTGTGGTAGGCTTATAAAATAGCAAGAAACATTGTAAGTTAGCAGTGAAGCTAATGTTTTCAGATTTGTAGTTATTTTTTCGTTCTGTAGCAAATATGCAAAATGACAAAGAAGAAGATAAGTAGACACAGAAGAAATAATGAAGTAGGACACAGCATGGTAAGTCTCCGATAATAAGAAAGATTTGATGAGGGGGGGGGGGGGGATGGGGGAGAGAGAGAGAGAGAGAGAGAGAGAGAGAGAGAGAGAGAGAGAGAGAGAGAGAGAGAGAAATTTTATTCATTCCTTCAACTGCACAAGGCTTTAAAGTAATCCTCATGTTTGCTGAGTTTGACAGTAGCAACAATGCACTTTTTTTCTCAGTATTTGATAAATAATCACACATGACGGAGTTATTTAAACAGTTTTCAGTGTTTATGGGTAATTATTTCTTTTTCTTACCACAGCCAAATGAGAATAAAAGTTGCATCCGACAGTAAAAACAAATGGCAAACACCTCATCAAATTTTGTTCACCTTAAATAACGTTACGTATTTGTTAAATAAAAGTTATGCTGAGAATAGAAGAGCATAAAAAACCTTATCAGCACCACTTAAGGCATATCAAGCAATGAGCAGTAGTCAGGGGTTGTAAAGTACATTATTAAGGATTAACAACAGATATTCATATGTTGGGATGTCTTTGTACTTCATGTAAGTTAGTTGCAAGCTAAAGGTATGTTAAAAATCATTTTAACGAATTTAGCCCTACTCATTGTTGTGTGTGTCCTTAACAGCAACTACTTAAATCTTTTATTTTTATTACATATTAAGAGATTTAAACAGAATATCTCAGAATTACTACAAATTTGTAAATATCAAGGGTGTATTGGGCTACAGTTCTTTCATACACTTACAGAGATCAATAATGTTTTTATTTGTTCTTGCCAAGCTTTTTGATATTCTTGAAGCATGTTTGTTAGCTTTCTTTATGAAGATACTCAGTAGGATAGTTACTTTTATGAAAATAGTATGAATCATTGTTCAGTCTGAAACTTCGTTCCAGCTCTAGTTATCTCATCATCAACAGGGTCTGAAACACAAAATTTTATCCTTTCCTGTTTGTGTGTAGAATTGCCTGTACAGAATAGACAGGTTATGATAGTCACAAACACAGTATATTTAAAACAGTGTCAAGGTACAGCTCTGATAGTTTATCATTAAGAAGAACAATAATTGCAACACACAGATTCAGAAGCAAAGAGAAATACTGAACTATTAGAATTCCAGATTCCTTCATTCAAAGAAAGGGTAAAAATCAGAAACAAAACGTAACTGAAAAATGACAGATGGTAGAGTAACAATGCAAGTTCACGACTGAAACTGATACCAAGAGTTATGCATTTTACATATACCCTCTGGTATATGAGCTCTCAGGTTTTCACAGTATGAATGATTAATGGTGTGCTTACAGGTGTTTTTTGAAGTTGTTGCTTCTATATTATATTTCAATGGTAGAACCATCTGTCTTCTTCAGGTGCTCTGAGTTTTTCTGTTATCCGTACTCGCTTCCTGGACTCCAACGAGCTCATCGACAATTGTAGAGCTTGCACTGCTGTTTAATAGCCAAGTTCATTTCCTGATGCCTTCTGTACCCCTTCATGATCTTTTGTTTTTCAGAGCTCACACTAATTTCCATGAAATGCAGATTTTCTCACCATTTTCCAGTTTTGGTGGATGTGATGGCCAGCCGGATCTTAATAAATTGTCAGACACCAGACTTTATTTATATTGATTTGTTTATTTGTTTTTCTGGACATCTCTATTTTGATTGACTCCTTAATTATTTTGTCCCAGAAACTTGGCATTTGCACCATAGTAATGGTCTCATCACATTGCATGATTATACTGAAGGCAGTGTCGAGCTATAATTGATTTGCTTGGTTGTTTTAGATAGGTGTGTTGCTGATATTCCTTGCATCTCATCTCAATTGTTCCTATAGTCTGCCCCACATAAGACATGGCATATTTGCATGGAATGCAATACACATCTAGTTTTCAGAGACCTATATCATCTTTAACATTACAGAAAATACTTATATCTACTGAAGGTAGGTGTAATAAAATGTATGCCATGTTTCTATAGGAATCTATCAACCTGCTTTTGCTTCAAGCTGTTCCCTGTATAGGTTTGCCATGACAGGTAATAATGGGCTAAGTGTCACCATGCCAACAATTTGTTTTTCCATACAACAGGAAATATGCTGATATCGGAATATGCCTAAAAAGTTTTGTGAAACAGTCATCACAGTTTTGTGTGGTTAGTTCCATGGAATCAGAAATTCCAACTCTTAAACAGAGGGAGACTACATGGAAACTGATGATACTATCTGCATCCTGGGTTTGCAATTAACTGACAAAGTGTATGAAGTCAGCAGAGTTACAAATGTGGTGTCTGCACTTACATATTCACTGAGAATGCCAGTTCTTGTATAGGTGTGCCAATGTAATTATAACTATGGGTGTTAGGGGAATTCCTTCCTTGTGTACCTTAGGAAGGCAATGTAGTTGTGGTAGTACCACCTCTTGTGCTCTATGACCCTTAATGAGTTACTCATTGAGAAGAGTTATTATCTTCCTCTCCCATTTTATTCATACAACAGACATCTGTCTGTCCATAGATATCATTCACAAGGTTGAAACTCTTCTTATTGTAGTCCATAACTGACATTAGGACCCTAGCATTGCCTTTGTCTGCTGGCAGAACTAAAATTTCCTTGTCCTCCTCCAGATTTCTTAAAACTACCTCATCTTTCTTGGGGACATTGGATAGCACAAGTTTCATGCTAAATACCTTCTGCTGCTTCTGAAGGAAGAGAAGCTAGCTCTGAAAATTAAAAGGGCATCATAGGGCATAGTAGATGTCAGGAATCAAAATCAGCTGTAAATAACAGGGCGAGACCAACAGTAGTTCACTCTCTGATTGGAAACCATGCAGCAAGTACATGGAATAGCAAAATTCACAGCAGTTAAAGAAGACAGCTGAGTCAGTCATAAAAATACTATGCATACAATAAAACTACTCAGCAGAACACTCAAAAGCAGATTCCAAGACTTACCAAGCGGGAAAGCGCCGGTAGATAGGCACAATGAATAAAACACAGAAACACACACACAGAATTTCGAGCTTTCACAACCGGCGGCTGCTTCAGCCACCGGTTGCGAAAGCTCGAAATTCTGTGTGTGTGTTTTATTCATTGTGCCTATCTACTGGCGCTTTCCTGCTTGATATATATATATATATATATATATATATATATATATATATATATATTAAAAACAAAGATTCCAAGACTTACCAAGCGGGAAAGCGCCGGCAGACAGGCACATGAACAAAACACACAAACACACACACAGAATTACGAGCTTTCGCAACTGCCAGTTGCGAAAGCTCGTAATTCTGTGTGTGTGTTTGTGTGTTTTGTTCATGTGCCTGTCTGCCGGCGCTTTCCCGCTTGGTAAGTCTTGGAATCTTTGTTTTTAATATATTTTTCCCGTGTGGAAGTTTCTTTCTATTTTATATATTTTATATATATATATATATATATATATATATATATATATTCACATCTTTCCTTTTCTGTTTCTTCAAGTAAAGTCCATCAGAGATAATATTATGGCGTTACCTCAGAGACAACTAATACAAGCTTTTTGTTTCACTGTTGGTTGCAAATAGAAGTACCATCCATACAAGAGCAAAAAAAGAAAAGCCAAAATTTTTAGTACATAATCACCTCAAGAATTTTGACCTCTATTATGATCAGTTGCAAAGGGACTGATAGGCAAGTCTGCAGAACTTCTCTAACTGCTCATTACTGCATAGGCTTCAATAGTTCCACCTATATTCTGATAGGAAGCACATCCATTACTTTAGGGAGTATTTAGTCCATTACTTTAGTAAGTATTTAATTTTTCTTTTGTTTTAAATTTTTTACAGTGCAATATGTACAAATTAAAATGCACCTTTTCCAGGAGTATGGCAATTCATTGAGTTAAATTTTTCTTAACAAAGATAAGTAAAGAGAAATTCATATTTCATGTTGCATTTTTCAATGCTTCTCATTAGAAATGATTTTTCATAAAATAATTCAGTTCCACTATGGCAGAATTTTCACAGACCATAAGTAGAAATATATTCCTGACACAATAGGTTGAACTGAATGCACGTGAGCTATCATTCTGCCATACTATCCTATTGTCCACTCTTACATGTAGTATTTTCAGGCAGTAATTAAGTTTTATCCCACTTTATTTTTGGTTCTCATACTTTTTGTTTTGGCCTTCTCTTTTCAGAGTTCACTAATTTCAGATTCTTCACATTTACTGAACATCATTCTGGCGCATTTTATTTAGAATGTGTTAGTGTTAAAGCTATAATCTAGACAGTTAGAAATGATATCTTAGCTGTAGATTATTTGTTTGTGTAATGGAGTACAAGTCTCCATTCTGAACTCGGTTGGGGAAGTCTCTTTTTCTATTCATGTTTCCAGGATCATTTCTGTGTACTGCATTTTTATTGCTGTATACACAAATCTTCAATCATAAATGTGTTTAATGCACCACAGGCCATAGCTTCTGGAGAACTATCTGTATAATCTTTGATTATTCATGTGCCTAATACTACTATACCTTAATTGTGTTAAATAAACACTACCAACTGCAACTGTATTCCATTGAAAAAGAATCCTATATGTAAGTGTTGAATGAAAATATGTAAAATAAAATAAATATAAAAATGAGGAAAGGCACTGAGCCATCCACAAATGATTGCTGTAGATAGCCATATGTAAGAAATCAGAAAGTGAGACTAGCTCTTGAGTTATTGCTCTTTATTTAGCTGCATCTCTCTCTCTCTCTCTCTCTCTCTCTCTCTCTCTCTCTCTCTCTCTCTCTCTCTATCTCTCTCTTCTCCTAAAAAAGTTATAACATTCAGGTTAGGTTTATATTTTGAGCTGTTCAGTATGTTTATGCAGTAATTTGAAAAAATGTTTATCACATTATATAGAGAAGCATACAGAGGGCATCTCTCCTGAGAGTTGTCAAGTTCATTTTCTCTGGTGCTTTGGCAGACATCTGCAATTTCATTTTTGCGATCTATATCTGGAGTCAGCCAAAAAAAAAAAAAAAAAAAAAAAGGAAAAAAAAACTTCTCATCAAGTCTTTCACATGCCACCCAGTGCTGATGGAAAGCATTGGCTTGTTTTCCCATTATGAACAATATGATTTTTAAAGTAGAATTTTGTGTGTCCATGCAATTGAGCAATCAATTACCCTAGAGATATTTGTTTTAATGATATGTATTAACAGGAAGAATAAAACCTAAAAAGTAACCAGCACTCAGGCAGTGACTGAACAGCACTACTGCACAGCAGTAGTTGACAGTGAGGACCTGGGCAGTGCTGTCACTGCAGGACTGCTGGTTACTCTTTGTGTTTTACTATCCATGTGAATACATATTGATAAAATGAATATTACACTAAACTAGTTTGGGGCTGTTCATTCTAAAATACACGTAAAATTACACTTTGAAAATCATTTTGCTCATAATGGGAAACAAACAAACATTTTCCATCAACAATGGGCATCACATGAAAGACATAATGAACATTATTTGTTTGGGCTGACTCCAGCTACATACTGAAGAAACTGAAGTGCAAATATCTGCCAAAACAGCAGCAAAAATGCACCTGATCATCTGTGGGAGAAATGCCCTTTATATGTCCCAGTTCCATTTCAGTTTACCGGCTGCTCATGGTTCGTGAGATGTGATCATGGCATTTTATTATTGTTGGTATTTCCTACACCAGTAAATTTACACTATCTATAACAATCACATTTCATCATAACTCCACAATGCCACCCTTATTTCATCAGAGCAGACTAAGCAAGTGAGCTGTACTAAATTTATCTGTTAAGTGTAAGTCTTGTTACAAATCTATTTCCCCATCCCAGCCGGGCAAACATCTCTAGTGGCAACCACTGGTTCTTCTGCTTCTACATTAACAGTTCAGTAGCTTTGAGATCCTAATTAAGAACTGGCTTATTCTCAAAATTATGAACTTCATTTGTGTTCTGTGTTTCATTCAGATTGTAACCTGAAGAGATAATACAAGTTCCTGAAGTTCCTCCTTCCTCCATCAGTTCCTTGAAGAAGTTTCAAAAGTTAACTATCAATGTAGCATATGAAACACTCATGTATTTCATCACAAAAAGCAAATATGACATTCTAAGTGCCAATAAACCTTTTCTTCTACTACCCCTTCATTAAATTTTGCACTTGTGTCTTCAGTCCCCTCCCCACATTCCCACCCATCAGAAATAGATAAGACAACTAAACATATCTTTAATTCATTGTTTCCTTGCAGAGGAAAGCTGACAGTCAAAATTGTAGAAATAGACTTAAACAGAATGTTATCATTTTTCCTATTTCTTAAAGAATATCTGTGAAAGTTCTGTATAATAAACATTTTGTTTTAATTAATAGTCATACATATTATTATAGAAATGACTGTATGAAAAAGGAACTGCTTTAACTAAATTTTCTCTTTATTCCAATTAAATGTTCTCCAATAGGCCTCTTTTTAATAAATCATGAATCAATCAGTTCTAGAAAATATTTTGGCGACCTTTTTCAGTAGTGTCTGATACAGGCTTTACTGTTTCCTGGTTATTGCCTGAACAGAGAGCTTTGTTTTGATATTTCGATGCCATTATAGATACTTCACATTTCTTAATTCTTTCTCTAACACAGTCTGAACAAAACCAAACAGATGATGAAAGTTCAAAATTAAATATACCTGTTTTAAGTGGCATAATGCTTTTATTAGTTTCTGTTTTTTCATCAATTATTTAACAAGTGAAGATTTTTAATATAATGAAATATTTCATACATTCTGTAGAGATCTTCCTGACTTGTATTTCTGCATGCAAAGGATGGATGAGAAATTTTATGAAGTTGTTTGTTAAACAGCAAGATATTAACATAGCCTTACTACTGTGTTAAAATAAGTTTTTTGAATGTAGGCTGCCAAATATACTGTAACATAAGACTTTCATGGGCATAAGAAGAAATAAACTGTATTTTATACATCAACTGTAATAAGTGTAATAGACATGCCACTGTAAAGCATGGACATGCTAAACATTGGGAGGGGGAGGGTGTCGTAGATACATCTTAATTCTGGATTATGATGAAGCTTTAGTCATTAAGAAATTGGATGAAAGTCAAAAGGACTGGGCAAGAGTTCCAAGCAGTTAAACTAAATTCAAGAGAACTTTTGTAAAAACAAAATTGTATGTCAAAGCCATTTGAGAGTGTAAAGGTCTCAATCAAAGAAGAAATGAAGACCAGAGAAACTGAACAAGGATGATCGCTTTACTAGTAAAGAGAAAATTCTGACAAGAAATTGGAACATGTGTTTAAGAAGTCAGATGCTTCATCAAAACATTCCTAGACTGTTACTGGTTCGAATGGCAATTATAGTTGTGAGTTTAAATGTGGATAGACTGAAGGGCTCACATTTGGGTAATGTTATAAAGTTAGTTTTGTTTTTGGATATCATATGTACCTTAACGGTTATGTTTTGTGAGGCCTAACAAAGCAACTTAGGATCAGTGTATATTATTCCAAAGTAAAGATACATTGTTTCTCATTCTGTAAAAGTTTTGTCAAATAAGCAAGACTATCACAATCAAACTATTTATATCCTTCCTGGTATTTGTTAAGTGTTGAAAGGAATAATATACAGAAACACTCCTAAAACAATATAAAGTACCTATTTAGGTTGTAAATGAGAGCAATGGAGCATGCGGTAACTAAAAAAAAGGCAAAGAGAATTTTCTTGTCTAGTATGAGCAAGCACTTTAATATTTTACAAATTTATTAAGTAATGAGCGAGTATTTTATGATGGGAAGTGCAAAAACACAGTAATTCTGTAACTGTTTAATGTTTACCATGATTAACTTGACTGCTTAAAAACCACATGCAATGAGAGGACATTTGACGAAGGGTATTAGGTGAAGTGATGTTACAAATAGCAAGGTATAACTTTTACTGAATAAGAAGACACTGAGGAAACAGAAAGTATGTTATTTCTAGAGCACTGCTGTTGGAAATTATAATGATTCTCATAAAATTTTGATCACGTTATTATTTTTCTCAGTGTGTTACACTTCTGTACCATAATTCACAAAAAAAAATCTGAGCAAACAATTTAGAACAACTCTGTACGGAAGCAATTTTCAGAATATTTCAGATATTAGAATAGAACTCAATGGATGTATTTCATTGTTCTGTGTGAATTACTGAGGAAAATGAGGTATGCTATGTTTATGAGGATTTATTGCTTCTGAACTACCCTGTGGATTCATTTTCATACATTTGTTAAGATCTCATATTAGATCAAGATCTTCTGTCCTACCATCTGCAATGTAAAATACAGAGTTTCTAACTTTATCTACCACAAATGTACCCTATATCAATTACTTTAGAATAGATTTGTGAAACATGTATTTACATATATAGAGACAAAATGCAAAGAAAAAGATATGTACATATAGCACTAGTGAAATTGTAAATATGTCTACTTGTAATGTTTGTTACCTGTTGCAAAGTGTTATCAAATTCATAAGACAAACCTGACATATTATTTTGAGCAGAGAATGTGTTACAGATCAAATTACACTTTTTTTTTAAATATACATATAGTGGTCCAGTATAATATACAGTTTAAACATCTCGTCAAGGCTGGCATCAACATACATATTCTATTGGAAATGCATAACACAAATGTTCACTTCATGACAATTTATTTACTAACCGGTTACAGCAACGTGAACAAGGTCCTGGACTGAATGAAACTGATTGGTAAATAAACTGCATTAACACCAGCATTTGTATTAATGCATTTCCTACAGTAATATAAATTTTATTTAATATATGCTTAAAGTAACAAGATTAAATAATGTGCACGTTTTGGATACACAGAGTTAACTATTTCAGGGAAATGCATTAAATGTTTCAAATAGTAACGACCATTCTGCAGTTCTTCTGACAATGAACATAAAAGTTTGCTCTTGCATAAAATAAGATTGCTTTTGAGACCAATTTCACTTCCAAATACAAAAAACGGTAAAGTTATTCTCAAGTGCAAACTGCACAACAAATGAGAAAAACACATTCTCAATAAAATAAGCCAAAGTATTTACATAGGTAGCATACAAAAATACCTAAATAATTCTCAGTTTACAATCTGACTGAAGAGGAAAAAAATTGAGAAGTTGTGACAAGTACTGAAAACCGACAAAATAAAGGGTAAGTAAGATACATGATTAATATTGGAATATAAAGACTACCTTTGGCCATGCAGGCAAATATCCCTTTCACAGTTAAGTCATTCCTTCACACAATGTGTTCCACAAAATCTGACTTTCCTTTTAGTAAAGCACATTACATCTGGGCTTTCACATCAATTTAGCAAAGTATATGGTGCAGTACTCAATGACCTGGAAAGTGTTTTCTCTTTGTTTGTGATTTTTATCAGCATATGTGTGCAATAATGAAAACTTGTGTTCAAACATGAAATGTGTTCGGTTCACTCTCTATCATCTACTGCTTTACTTACAGACCCTGACTCTATCCCCCTCACATCCCCCTCTCTCTCTCTCTCTCTCTCTCTCTCTCTCTCTCTCTCTCTCTCTCTCTCTCACTCACTCACTCACTCACTCACTCACTCACTCACTCACTCACTTGAAAACATTTAAATGATTAGGTAGACACTGTTGAATTAAAGGCAGTGAACATAAAGTTGATGATCAAGGAGGTGGGGTAGTTTAGGAAAAGTTACACACCAGAGGAATATTCACACTGAAGAAAACTGCACTTGATGATCTGAAGAATGAAACACTCAATGTAAGAACTCACCAGAGTTGGAATTATTGGTAACTGTGGACATCATTCCACCAGCGAAGAATTTGTTTTACTCATACACTGAAAACTGAATGCTATTTCATTATTGATGCCAAATGGTAACCAGCTCACAACAGACCAGTTACAGTAATTAAAAACAGAGGCATGTTATGAAATCAATGCAATGAAAATTTCTTTGCACACTTTCTGTGGTATTACTACTATGCTGAATACCTCTTCTGTTCCATTGCCTGAGGAGTCTTGACTAAATCCACAAGACAGTTTCACTATTTTCTGATTTTACTGTTAATCTTTTATAAAACATAACATGTTGTACAGGAAATATGAATTAGAAAAGCGAAGAATCACTGATGTGCAAACACAGTTTAGATTCAGTTGCATTACTGTCATTCCATGCAAACATTTAATTGTACAGTTAATGACCAGTTTAGACAAGTAAATAAGTAGGAGAAAATTCACATACAATTAAAATGGGATACAATATATACCACACAAGATCCCTGCCACATGAACAGAAATGCTCAAAAGTTTATAAAAAGCAGAGTTAATCATTATAAAATTTATCTATTTTTAATAGCTTTCCACATCGTCCCTATAGTTCTTTGTCATCAGTTACAGATGGAGATGCAATCTCCAGTTGCAAAAGCATATGGGTGGGTGTTTCCATTCCGATGTCCTCCAAATCATATCACGTAATATATTTTGTGTCTGGAGACTGTATTATTTATTTTCAGTAACGTTAACTATTAATGTGGATGAAACACACTTACTGTGTGTCCTACTTTACTTTAGTTCTGAACACTCAAGGTTAGAATAGGTAGAGGTCTGAAGTGTTAGATCAATCAATCTACATGCCATATATAGGTTTCTTTTTATCATTTCTGAATAAACAAGGCAGTGACACTGAAACATCATTAAGCTATTAATCCTGAATGTTGTCTGACATTTCATATTGTTGTGTTTGAATGTGCTGAGGTAAAGTCAGTTTCAGTTTACATGACATTAGGTCAGCAGGCCAGTTTCAATATATTAATTGCGGTGAGCAAAGAACATAACACAGTTGAAGTTTCTTAGGTTTCCAGCATTTCAAAAGGGAAATATCTCCCCTCACTTTCAGAATTAATTCTCCTTTCAGAAAGGCTTTATGATCACATCAACAAATAGTACACTTTCAGTACAGAACTGATAATTTATCTTATATGTTGCCTTCCTGTACTCATGTTTGTTACTAGTGATGTATTTCATGAGCATTTCTTTCCAGTTCTGCATTTTTCTAAGCATATAAATAATTTTTAAAAGTCTGTATTTTGTGTACATACTTTTAAACTTCACGATGACTGTACTTGTTTATATAATGCAATTGTAAATTTTTTATACAGAAGTATGTTTTATATGAAATCATGATGTGAAAATAAAAGATCCTAATACTATTTCAGAAGTACCTACACAAACTGACTACTTTCATTGTTAAAATACTGGGACGACATTTACTTCTTCTGAAATATGAAAACATTATTTTCGAATATTTGTAACTTATTTTATTGTGCTGCAGTAAGTGCCTCTAAATTGGGAGCAATTATGTATTTTATTTACACAAATATAAATTGACTGTTTTCAGATATTATGGTCTGTAGAAAAACTCCACTTTATGTAGAAATTATTTCATAATTGACCCTGAATCAATGTAGTGCTGTCTTTTAAAACTTAATATACTGAAATACCAAAACAAAACACTGAGTTATGAATAATGGGTTAGTATCAGTTGTAAATTGCTTATTATGAAATTGTTTTTGTTTAGAGCTAAAACAAAGCTGCAGAAAATATTTTACAGATGGAAAGAAATTTTAGTATTATATATACCTAAATTTTATATCACAATGAAAAATTAATGTAAGTATGGATGTAAATATATCACTTGACTGATATTGGAAATATTATGTCACTCTCAGATGCATTCTTACGTGGTATTTATTAATTACATTATACTTACTGGAATAATATAATGTGTACATTTTTGCAGCACATGCATTTGGTACAATTGTGCTGAAATACAAATTTAATAAATTGTTTTATTCAGAACTTGTAAAAAATTACATTGTATGAAATCATGCTTTTGTAGCATCTCATAAATAAAGTTGATTATGTAATACACATAAAAACTCTCTTGTTGAAATCAACAAGAAACTTAACATTTGGACTACATGTGACATACAGTTTGCATAGCTGTCTTTCGCAGTCAGTGTTCTACCACTTGCGCTATCCAAGCACATTTCCTGTTTGAACTAGAAACATCAACTTGTCATGAGCTTGAGTTTTGAAGGAAAGATGAGGTTCTTATGACAATTTCAAGCTTCGAATCTATCCAAAAAGAGTGCTCAGAAAGGCAGGGGACCAAGTTTGTATAGCAGCCTGGCACACTGTTTAAAATTACCACACACAGTCATCACAGAATTAATATTCTGCTTACAGTAAAAGAATTAAACCTCATTAAATATTTTATGCAGAAACAGATTAATGATATCAGTTTCACTTTTCGGGGAACAAGATGGGCTTCAAAGCCGCATGATTTTCAAAACATTTTTGGAACAAAATAATAATAATAATGATAATAATAATAATAATAATAATAATAATAATGTAGGTCTGAATCCTACATTTCTTCTGTGTTAAAGGGCTTTTTTTATCAGAGCTGTACAAGAAATTAAATTTTTGTTTCAAGGCTACATATTCACATTCAGCTGTAACTGAAAGTCACATAGTCATCTACAAAAATGATTTGCTAATTTGTTCTATGGCGAACACAATATGTGACTAACTTCTTTAATTTTTGAGTCATGGTTCACATTTTCAGTAATGTGAAGAAAGAACTCTTAGAGCTTAACATCTTATTGTCAGTGATTTCCTTAAGGACAAAAAATTTGCTGACTTAGAGAAGAATGATGGTAGGAAAGAAGCTGGGGTCTGTTTAAAGGAACTATCTCAGCTTTCTTTTTCAGGGTTTGGTTTCACTAATTTACTTAGAAAAACCATTGAATTAGGAATAGATTGGTGGCGCTTTGAGCCCTGCTACTCCTGAATTAGTGCTCAGTGTCACTACACCTTGCTCACCTTCATGATATATTACACTCATTCTGTGATTAAAAGTGAATTATTCTGTATAATCTGTGCATTTCCTACTGATGCTATTTACATTTTCTTGTTACCTTTCCCACTTCTTCCATGAACTAATGCAATGTTTTAATTTTTAAATAAATAATGTAAAAAGCTCTGAAACAGGGCTAGTTAGTCTAGTTGTTAGTGCATCAATCAAAAAAGCATAGCACTGAGGGACTGAGGCAAAGGCTAACACTACAGTAACAGATACAGAAGTTATTCATCTGAAATGTGAGTAGCGTATTCATGTATTAAGAACAAAAAGAAAGGCTGAAGAAGTTACAACAGCTTCTAATCAGTTATAGATCTTCTTTCAATAATTTAATTCTGCTCTTCCTTAACACATTCCTGAAAAAGAGCAACAGACCTATCAGCAGTTGCAGTGGCTTTAGTTGTAACTTATATGACCTGCTTATACATCTTCAATTGTCTGATAATCTAGCATTCAGTTAATTTTTGCTTAAAATGGAGTTAAAAGTGTACCTGAATCTTGTGCTGTATGCTGTAGGTGGTAACTGCATGATGTATGATGGGAAGTGGCAGAGAGCATTTGTATTTGATACGGAGAGTGACAAGAAAATTTGATGTGCTGACAGACTGACCTACTGCAAAGCCTGAGAACAAGCTTAGGTTGGAATGTGACAATTTGATTGTGAGTTGGGAAATCCAATGAATATGAATGTCCAAGAAAACTAGATCTGGTGACAGACTGACCTGTAGCAAAGCCCAAGGCTGAGATTACTGTGGAATGTTACAACCTGGTTGTGAGCTGGCAAAACCAATGAATGTGAAGGGAAGTAATGACAAACTGACTTCAAGCAAAGTCAGCAGCTGGATTTAGATTCGAATATGGCAGTTTGGGAGCTGACAAAGCCATTGACACCAACATACAGCCATTCAGCGTTTCCAATTCTGATAATTCATTGCACAGTTACCAACTGCGGCACACAATGGAAGACACTTTTGTCCATATTTATTGGGACACAATCAAGCTTTTATGATGTTGAGCTTTTATAACAGTCAATATTCACAATATTTAAACCAGATCGGTAAGCTATAGTTATTATAAAGTTTAACATTTCTTCTGTGGTAAATTAGGTGTAAGTGCATAAATGTGATACCCTTAGAAACTTCAGGTCAACGGAGGCATTCGATCCCACCCATCGACTTTGATCTGCGATGTAAGGGCGTTGTGGTGTGTGACGTCATGACGGAGCATAGTTTAGTTTATGAGTGTGTTGTGTTTGTAGATGTCATCTTGTTGTGGTTGGTGGTGTCCTCTGGTGGTGTGTGTATGGTTTGCGTGTTAAATGGTGTATTGGGTTCATTTGGGTATTGCCACTTGAACTGTGCACTTATTGGTCATGACTGTTATAGAAGAACAGAAATTGGTTTCAATGAGATAAGAATTAAGTTCCTACTGTGTTTATGTTATTGTATTGTCATTTGCTGTTTGTCACATGGTAAGTTGTTTAACTTAAATTCTGGCTGCATTTGTTAGCTATGGATTTGAGTTCTGAGTACAATAGTGTGCATCTGAAGGCTGAAATTGGGGATGATATGTTGTCACTCATTAAGTTTCTGCAGCTATTTGGCCTTCTGACGGAAATTGTGAAATGCGACATATGCAAACAGAATATTCAAAATGGCTCTGAGCGCTATGGGACTTAGCAGGCCAGGGTGGCCGTGTGGTTCTATGCGCTACAGTCTGGAACCGTGAGACTGCTACGGTCACAGGTTTGAATCCTGCCTGGGGCATGGATGTGTGTGATGTCCTTAGGTTAGTTAGCTTTAAGTAGTTCTAAGTACTAGGGGACTGATGACCTTAGAAGTTGAGTCCCATAGTGCTCAGAGCCATCTGAACCATTTTGAACTATGGGACTTAACTCCTGAGATCATTAGTCCCCTAGAACTTAGAACTACTTCAGCCTAACTAACCTAAGGACATCACACACATCCATGCCCGAGGCAAGATTCAAACTTGTGACTGTAGCGATTGCACGGTTCCAGACTGTAGCACCTAGAACCACTTGGCCACCCCGTCCAGCGCAGAATATGCAGTTGGCCAGAGTTTTGGCGTCTTGGACCAGGGACTGCTACATGTGGTGGTGCCGAAGGGATAACCTTTTGCGCTCCATAAGGTTGAAATGGTTCAAATGGGTCTGACCACTATGGGACTCAACTTCTGAGGTCATTAGTCCCCTAGAACTTATAACTGGTTAAACCTAACTAACATAAGGACATCACACACATCCATGCCCGAGGCAGGATTCGAACCTGCGACCGTAGTGGTCTCGCGGTTCAAGACTGCAGCGCATAAGGCATGATACCTGGTTCGAGAGATCTAGGTAGGGCATGAGAAAGATAGTTTTGATGATGTATTTTTTTGGTTATAGATCCTCCAATAATATTGTCTGCATGAGTCTGGTGTGAGCGAGAGAACGATGTTACACTGGTTTTTGTTTTATGGGAAATTTTCTTCGGAATATGTTAAGTACAGGGTTACGTTGGGTGGGCCTGGGGTGGTGGTTGAGGTTGATGAGTCTCAGTTTTGGAAGAGCAAATATGGGAGGGGTAAGTCTCCAGTTGGTTTATGGGTGTGGGGGGCTGTTTTTCCTGGGGATCAGCACTCAGAGTGTGTTTTCAGGGTTTTGGAGGGGCGTACAAAGAGGGTATTGGTGGAATTTTTTGAGGAGTATATAGAGTAGGGGAATACAGTAGTTTCTGATGCTTTTTCATCTTATAGGGGGTTGGGCCAGAGGGGTTATGATCATTTAGTTGTTAACCATAGTTTAGAATTCAAAAATTATGAGACTGGGGCGTGCACTAATATGATAGAGGGGTTTTGTGGGGCAACTAAGTCAGTCATTGGCAGGGGGAAGAGGCGCTCTTCTAACCTTCAATCTCATTCAGATCAGTATTGTTGGTGGAAGAGCATCCCTCTGAACTATTGAATTTTTCACGTTTTTTTAAGGGCTATTAGAAAAATGTTGTTGGTAAAGTTTGTGGATGTAAGTTGGTGGAGGTTGTTTTATGATTATGTTGTGGAGGATCTGATTTGTTGCAGATGTTTTTGACCTGTAGTGTGTAATCGAGTTTCATTTATTTTTTTAATTTTTATTTGTTGGTGGAGTTTTGTTTTGGGGGGGAGGGTGATGGTTTGGGGAGGGGGGGTTGTGGGTGGGTTTGAAGTTTGTTTTGGTTGTGTTTTTTTTTTTTTTGTTTGTTTGTTTGTATGTGTGTGTGTGTGTGTGTGTGTGTGTGTGTGTGTGTGTGTGTGTGTGTGTGCGTGTGGGTGTGTGTGTTGGCTGACCTAGTGTGTAGCACTGGAACATTTTTGTGGTATGTAGTCGTTTTTTTGGGTGTATTGTTCACATGTTATGATGTTTGCTGGGGTTTCTCTGTGTTGTTGTGTCGGTGGTATTTACTGTATGTGATGGTGGTTGATGTTTTTGTTTCAGCACTTGTGGTTGATGTATGTATCTTTGACAAAGTACTCGATTTCAATTTTTTTGCGAAGTACTCGATTTCAATTTTTTTGGAATCGTCAGTTGCATTTGAGCTACATAAGTCATGCAAAGTATCCGTTTCCAATTTGTCATCTTAGCTGTGTTTTGGTTGGTATCATGAGCTGATGTTGACGTATATAGCTCAAGTGAAGTGGCTGATCACTATGTGTCGTCTTAGCTATGTGTGTCTTAGTATTTTGAACTGCTGTTGAGCTATGTAGGTCAATGGAAGTGTCAAATTACAATGTGTTGAAACTATGCGTGTTTTGGTATGATGAGCTGGTGTTCCGCGATATAGGTTGAGGGAAGTGTCCAATTCCATCGTGTCGTCGTAGCTATGTGTATTTTGGCATTGTGAGCTACTGTTAACCTATGTAGGTTACGCAACGTGTCCAATTCCAATTTTTGTTGGTTTAGGTGTTGGTTTTGTGATATTGATATTTGTGGTGGTGTAATTTTTGGAGTTTTTGTTTTTTCTTTTGTGGTATCGACAATTGCGGTTGAGCTATGTAGGTGAAGGGAAGTGACCGATTCCTGAGGATAATGTAAGTGAAGTGGAATTTGGGAATTTTGTGTTGTCGACTTATGTCATTGTTTTGTGTGGTTTGGGATTGTGGTGTGTTTATATTTAGTTTGTGCCCACCCAAAAACCACCAATTTCCCGCACTGGTCCCATTAGTTTGACTATATATTTGTGGAGGAAGGTGTGATTGTTGATTTTTTAAATGTATTTTCGTGTTTGTTGTCGTGTTTACGTATTGATGCCATAGGCGCCATATTGGAGTCGTCGTGAATGGTCGTTTAAGCCATGTTGATTATGTCATTGGTCGAACCAGACGGATGGAAATGAACACTTCTGTAATCCCGAAACTTCTTCCACATACAATGGTTCATAATTACATGATGTTAGTGTAGTGCTTGATACCTGCAGCATGACTGTAGTATATACCCTACTTTAAGTTTTTGCCTACTGCGCCTTGTTCACATAATGAATGTTGTTCTCTGACATGACAAATTCAATAACAGATTCGGGACTGAGTTTAATAGTGAGACAAAAAAGCTGACAAAATGAATGTGAACTAATGACTGGTGAAATTTTGACTGACCACGAAAAGAGGCGTTATCAAGTTAGCTACTTATCATGGACTCACTGAAGCACTGTTCTACACAACTACCCTTGCTGTCATTTCCCTAAGGGGTATCGTTATTCACCATACTTTTGAAATGACAACAATCAATAAAGCCCTACACTTTTGCCTTTGCCACCTCTTTACACAGCCGTCAAAGTCAGTCTCACTGGCTCAGTTTCAGTTTTATTTGAAGTCAGTGCCTCGAACTAGTTGTTTTGGATATGGATATAACACATTCTCTGTTTCCTCTGTATAGGGAACTGAGCCTTATGGACGACTCACCATTCACAGTCAAGAGTCACACAGTAATTATAGACCCTACACTTCCTGTAGAGGAGATAGAATTCACACAAGAGGGCAGTTTTTGGAATATCTTTGGTATAACTGGTAAGTAACTCTCAGGAACCCTCCCAGCACACCAGTTCCTAGCAGTTTACAATTAGTTAAGAGTAGTCAGTGCACTTTCCAGCTGCTTACATACGTCAAGTAGCATACCTGTGTTCAAGAATAGTATTCCCAGCAAGGCTACATTGTTGATGGTACAATGTTTTACAGAATTTAAACTAATAACTTTAAAATAAGCTTGCTAATTCTGTAAAAGTTAAGGTCAGGAACAGTGGCTCACTTGCTTAATGCAGCAATGTTGTCAGCACTCATCATGAGGTATGATGGAAAGGAAGGAGTCAACCACAGGCTCATAATTCATGTTCTATTTAGAAAAAAGTGAAATATTTGTGGCAACCAAAATTATAAATTTAACGCTGCTATTAGATCCAAGTGTTATTAGTGGCATATTCTGGAAAAAAAGGGGGCAGTCAACTGGATGTGACAACAAACATTAGGGAATATAATGTTTGTGAGTGCAACTCATATTACAACATAAACGAGGCCTCGAGCAAAGCCACTGATCAGTTTGTCACCACAACAGGTATTTTAGTTTTCCCATTCTTTGGGTGGAGCAGCTCACAACCAAATTGTCACATCCCAACCTAACTCAGACCTGGAGCTAGGCTACAGAGCAGTCTATCACCTCAACCAACTGTAGCTTTGACATTCTTTGGCTTCATCATCTTTCAACCAAAATGTTACATTCCGTCCTAACTGGCAACCAGAAGCGCATTTCCAGAATTGATTTTGAAGTGTTTACATGACCACCCAGAAGCGGTATTGGGAAATCAGTTTATGATATCTAGTTTTGGGGGCCCCATGTAAAAACAGGGTTATGGTAGATAAAGTCATGTTTCAAGGCACATGAAAACAAAAGAGCAATGAATAACAAAAAACTGGAATTTAGTGTTAAAAATGAGAGTGGTGGGGTTATAAATGCTGAATGCTTATTTTAGAATACAATTTGCCAATCAATTGCACTGACCATACGAGTCGCCTGCTCAGATTATGAGAATTTTATGTATTACTTTAACGAAAGAGTTTCACTGAAAATATGTAATATCAGCTACCTTTGAACATCCTGACGTATTATATGTGAGCTTGTATGAGGAGGAAGTATTTACTACCTCTGAAACTTACAAAAGAAGCGGTTCTGGTAGAATTTCAAAATACGCCTTTGTCTGCAGTTTTCAAGTCTATGTCACAAACAGTATGGGGGCACTGTTTAACGGCAATCGACTTTTTAAAATTTAAAATCAAGAAACTCTCACTACTTAGCACCGACTACCTGGGATATGCTACAAGGATTACGGGGTCAACCTTTTGGTTAGTTCTAGAGTTTTCATTTGTGTTTTATAGCCATTATACAGGTTTGTGACGTAACAGCGAAAGGCTCACATCAGTTGTCTTTGACTATACCCTACTGAGAATAAGAAGTTCTTGAGCATTCTTACCTCCTGATTATTAAAACTGAATCTCCTTATTTTTGGTTTCTGGAAGGTGGGGGTTGTGATTACGCCTTTGGCAAGTGTCATTCACAACCATTCATTATTAAAAATTCGCTCGACTACATTCCACCAAAATACAACAGAAGTGTCGATTTATTTTCCCAAACTTCTTGTTTCTTTTATTTTCCTTCAGAGAAATATCGTCAGTACCGAGAGTTTAGTAACACCCACAAATCTCTTGTCGCTGTGCCAGAATTTGCTTCTTTTCTCAAAACTCAGCACAGTTTACTTCATTTCACTAACGTCCTAATGTCGATGAAATATTGGATTCCCGAAACTATAATATTAACCCAGCAATTGGCGGCAAGATAGTGATAGATAGTTAGCGATTTTAAAATAAACGTGTAGTATCGTCATTTATGTTGCTGCAAAGGCCACCGCAAATCTTGTTGCGTCAACTGCCGATGATGCTTAAAAGAATCACATTATAGGCCTACTAATGAAAAAAATATGTAGTTGCTTGTTGCCTATATTGCAGTACCGTAACAAAGAAAGTTTTACTTATTAACCATAGAGCAAAATAACCTCTGCATATTGTCATTAGCCAAAATCTTGTTTCCATATCCCGAACTGTTTGTGAAATATATGACATGTTATGAAAATTTCGTTCTCACTTAATCGTTTCAGAGCTCTAGCAGAACTGATTCCCTCATATACAACACATTTTCTTGAGAATGGAGAGAGATACAGATCTTCTCCGGAGTTGAAAGAATAATTCAGTATGTTAGCTACATTTCATATGCATTTTCAGCTGCGCCAGGCAGAAGACATGCTGTTTGGTACTCAACAATTTTCGCAATTTTGATAAGATGAACTGATACTGCAGTGTTCTTCTTATATATATACTGTCTCAATTAATGTAAAGTGACATGTTGTGAAATGTCGAACATTTGTAAGTTCAGCGGTAAACTTGTACTATTATCGGCACCAGTAGGTCTAAACTTAAATTGCGCTCTTCTAGAAATTTTTAGCAACAGTAAGCCTGTCCTCGCTCAGAAACAATCGATCCTTAAATTCATTCTATAACTATGCGAGAATAGGTTTATTTTTGAAAGCTTTTGGTACAAAACCATCTTCCTGAAAATTTTCGTCAGTTACCAGTGCTGTGTATAATGTATTTAAAGAAAATCAGTGTTTGTGATTTACAGTTAGGCCTACTGTAAAGAATACTTCATTCCGAATTCCAGTGTATATCAGTGTCAACAAAAGTAGGCCTGCATTTTTTAAAAATATGCAGAAGTTATGATTGTTCTGTGCTACGCTTTTCGTAGTAAATCAGCATTTGCGTTGCGATCTAGTTAAAGCAGCATATATTATAACATCTACATCGTACTTTGCAAGCCACGCAAAGGCGTGTGGCGGAGGATACGTACGCTACCAATAACTGATCTCCCCTTCCCTGTTCCACTCGCGAATGGAGTGTAGGAAGAATTATTGTTGGTAAGCCTCTGTAGTAGCTCTAATTTCCCGAAATTTCTTGTCTTGGTCTTTTTGCGAAATGTATGTGGAAGTATAATATATTGTCCTGCTCTTCCCGGAAAGGACTCTAGAAATTTTAATAGTAAACCTCTCCATAATGCACAACGCCTCTCTCGTAACGTCTCCCACTGGAGTTTGTTGATCATCTCGGTAACACTCACGCCGACTCCCGTGACGAAACGCGTCGCTCTCCGTTGGCCCTAACACTTCTATCAGTCCCACCTGGCAAAGGTAGATATTCTTTCCAGAAATTTATCATCACTAGTCCAGATGTACAATCGTGGATTTCTTTTCCTACGTACTCGCAACATATTACGCTTATTTAAATTCAGTGTCAACTGCCAGAGCGTACACCATTCGCCAAGCCTCTGCAGGTCATTTTGCAAATCGATATTGTCTTCTGGCATTGCTACTTTGATGTAGACAACCACATCATCTGCGAACAGTCTTAAAGAGCTTCCGACGCTTTCTGGTACATTATTTATATAATTTGGAAACAGTAACGATCCTGTTATACTTCCTTTGGATAATCCGAAAATTACGTTTTGTATCTGTCGATTTTATTCCGTTAAGAGCGGCGTGTTGAGTTCTACCTACAAAAAATCTTGAATCCAATTGCTAATCTGGACCAATACCCAGTAAGCTCGTATTTTATTTCACTAAACGGCAGTGAAGGACAGTTTCAAATGCCTTCCTGAAGCCGGGGGAACACGACATCAACCCTGTAGCGGCACCTCCGTTTAAGATGGGAAAAGGTTAGCTTCAGGTGCAATGTTTTGGAGCACACAAGTTACAGCCAGGTGCGGGCCTGTTGACAGTATGTTATGCTACCAGCAGTTGCGAAGTAGAATGGAGGCCACAGGACCGTAGACCCTCCGAAAGAGTAAATGCAGCAGTTTGCATGGCGCAAGTTACAGGCAGAAGGGGCCCACTGGCCCAACCCAGGTGTTATGAGTACATGGCTCGGAGTGGCACGTTAGCAATACAGAGGCGCATAGCCACATATAAACAGGCACTGGTTCACTAACAAGACATTCGAGTGTGACAGCCCTCCTGGATAGTAGAGCATGTCACACCACCGGCTACACACAGCAGTAGATGGGGCGCCAGTGTTCCAGTATACGGCAGGTCGCTGGTTGGACCCTCTGAGGCCAATGCGGGGTCCGCAGCCAGCCAGCAGTGGGCCACGCCATAGCTCGATACTGTGGGGAGTCTTTATAGCTCCCAACACATGCTGGAGGCATCCTGAGGGGAGGGCCACAGATTTGGCTGTCTGATTGCAGGCTCTTGTTGTTGCAGTGATTCTAACCACGACAGTGGAGAAGCACGCAACGGACGCCCTGCGGCTTCCCACAAGTGGCACTTTGACAACAGGGATGGAGACAGATGAGTCGACTGTTGGAGCAGCCTTATGTCGTCCCAACTCTGCGGCCGTACAAGGCCAACACACAGCAGTGCACTGCAAAGGTCGCTGAGACAGCCATTCTGCAAAAAGCCGTTTCACAGGCAGTGAAGTGGTGTCCTCAACATTGCAGGACTGGGTGACCCAGACTGAGAGGAATGGGTGCACTGTAGCTGTAAATAATAAATCACTTGGGAAACTCGGATGAGTTTTAATGCCGCACATACTACAAACCCATCCTCGTCCAAATACCCTCTACATTTGGTGTACATTTGCGTCATCTGTACAGTATGACGTTTGAGCCCACCACCTGCATGAGTCACAAAATGTGGTGAGTGTTGACCAATTTTGCTTTTTGAGTGTTTGACTTTTTCTTTCTTTTTTTGAGTTTTGAGTATGGCTCCTGGCAGGCCGTTTTAGATGTTTTGCGTAGGCGTATTTTTTTTTTGTCAGAATAAGTGTTAGTATATTTGGGGCAGTAAGATGTTATTTTTCATGCATTTGATTACTTTTATACTGGTGTATGATGATACTGAGTATGATGATATGGAGCTGTAGGAAGTCAGGTTATTCTTGTACTTAAATGTTTTGTTTTGGACTATCTGGAAACGAATGCAACACAGTGGCAGTGCCAGTGATGTAAAGTGTGTCAGGACCAGAAGGGGTACGAATTTTGTTGGAAAAGGTAGCACAACTGACAGCGGACAATACACAGTTGAGAGGTGAATTAACATCTAGGAGTGTGTAGGAAACTGCATCTGATCAATCGTTGTTGTCTAGGGTGCCGCAGCAAGACAATGATCCAGCTGCGCGAATTTTATTATTCTGTTTTCTGTCAAACACCTCGGGATGTACATTCGTTTGTGGAAGACTTGGAAACTTCAGCTGTGATGAATGCTTGGTGTAGTGAACAGTTGTTACATGTAGCCAAGATTAGATTAACGGGTGAAGCGAAGACATATTAAGGAAGGCAGGACAGTTTGTGCAGCTGAAGGAGGGACTTTTACAAAGGTACAAGAAACAGAATAGCGCTCGGTACTACAGAGAGAGGTTGAGTACAATGACGAAGAGGCAGGGGAGACAATAGGGAAATTTGCAAACAGGATAAGAGAAATTAAAGGGTACCCTTACGAGTTGGGTCAGAGCGATGAGGCGAATGGCGTTCTGTTGCAGAAGGCCGATCAAAGGGCACTTGACGTATTTTTGAGGAGGTTACCGGAGCATATGTCGCGGAAAGTATGTGAAGGGACACGGAAAGATTTGTATTCGGCCATTCAGCTGGCAATTCAAAGTGAGGAAGTAGACGTGGTAGTGGGGGTATGTAATAGACAAGCAGTGGTTACAGCGGGTATAAAATTTTATAGGTGTGGTCGTATGGGACGCGTGCAGAGGCAATGTACCCAGGCACCAAGTAATAGAGGAAGGTGTGGAAATCAGCAGCGTGGAGTATGGAGCAGTGAAGTTAGTAGAGGTGGACAATCGTTAAACGGCAGATGGGGCCCAAGACCCGCCTAAGGGAGCTCCCACTTAATGTCAATGCTACAAATACTTTTGCTGGGGTGGAATGTTCAGTGATAAGATCCATAGGAACTAAAAAGTTTAAGATTTTGTTGGACACAGGGGCACAAGTGTCAGTGGCTACTAAGAGTTTAATGGGACGAAAGAAGTTAGACCCAGTACGTTATAGGTTGCGTGGAGTGGGGGATAAGGTCGTCACACCTTTGGGGTCAGTGACAGTTGACTTTCACATAGGGAAAGTACGATTTGATGCATGCATGGAGGTAGTACCATGGGTAATCGAGGGCTACAACATGATCCTAAGAGTAGATTTCTTATATCAACATCATGCCAAAATTGACTTTGGACAATGAACTGTGGAACTTGATGGAATGTTATTTCAGCTAGGGGAAACTGTTTTCGATGCAGAGCTGTCGCGAGGGGAATTCAACATAATGAACAAACCAACTGAATCGTGTACATTAGAATTAAGGCTTCATTCGCATGAGCGTGTCTAGTGGCACCGCGAAGTCGCTTTGGGTAAGTGTAGTCAAATCTACCTGTGGGTACGGTATGTGTTATTGAACCATTGGAGGATAATGAATTTTTGGATCCATTAGGTTGTTTTATGAAATGTAATATTGTATACGTACAAGAGGGAAACGGCGGGCGAGTAGTCACCATGAAAGTGGACAATTTTAGCGGTGTAGAGGCTAATTTGAGAAAAGGATTTTTAGTAGCGAATTTGGATGTACCAGATAATGAAGACTGGTGTTCGAGAGGTAGGCGTAGTGATAACCACTACCGATAGAACTGAATTGCGTAGCAAAGTTAAGCATTTGAAAGGAGGAGAAAAAGAGCATATGGAAGAATTGTCGTGGGAATTTAAGGATTTGTTTTTTCCATTAGGTCTGTTACCAGCAACTCCATTAGTTCAACATAGGATACCAACAGGTAATGAAGCACCCATTTACCGTAAAAACAAGCAGAATACTGAAGTATTTGTAGCCGACTATGGTGGATTTCATTCATAAACAGCTTGCGGATGGTATTATAGAGCATAGTAATAGATGTTGGGGAGCGGGCATTGTTTTGGTGCCTAAAAATCTGTGGATAGAACTAAAAAATGCAGGTTGTGTTGTGACTACCGATACCTCAATAATAAGACAGTAACGGATGTATACCCCATTCCAAACATACCGGAGACTTGGATCACTTAGGACAGTGCTAGTACTTTTCTACGATGTATTTGACAATTGGTTATCATCAGTTAGAGGTGGTTCCAGAGAACCGTCCAAAAACTGATTTCTCTACTCCGGGAGGCAATTACCAGTACATCAGAGCGCCGTTCAGTTTGAAAAACGCTCCAGCAACTTTTCAGACGTTGCTATACAGTGTCTTGAGGGGTTTGAAACCACGGTAGTGCCTTGTCTATTTGGATGACATTATAGCGTTTTCAAGTAGTATGGAGCAACATAGACAGCAGGTAAGGGAAGTCTTTATCAGGTTAAGAGCAGCTTCTTCAACGTTCACCCTGGAGAAGTGTCATTTTGCATTGGAAGAAGTGAAATATTTAGGTCAAACATCAGTAACGACAGAGTGCGAACAGATCCGAGTATGGTACAGGCTGTAAGGGATTTTTAGGAAACGAAAACAGTTTAGGAAGTTCAATCATTCTTCGGAATTTGCAATTTCTATCGAATGTTCGTGAAGGGTTTTGCAAATTCAGCTCAGCCATTGATGTGATTTTTATGGAAGGGTGTGAAATTGTAGAGGATAGAAGAGTGTCAGAAAGCGTTTCATAAACTGAAAGAAGTGTTAACATCAGGCTGGTTCTTGTTTCCAGATTTTGAAAAGGAATTTATTCTAGCATGCGATGCATCGAATCAAGCATTAGGGTGTGTTCTTAGTCAGGAAATTGATGGGAAAGAACATCATGCAGCCTATGTGTCTAGGCAGTTGAATGCAGCAGAGAGGAATTACTCAACAACAGAGAGGAAGATGCTTAGCATAATCTATGGAATCACATCTTTTAAGTGTTATTTATATGGGAGAAGATTTCGGCTAGTGACAGATCATGCTGCGTTGAAGTGGTTGTTGAGGTTGAAGGATCCATCCACTAGACTCGCTAGGTGGGCTGTGAGGCTTAGTGAATTCGACTACAAGGTGGTGCACAAACCTGGGAAGAAGCACGATCATGCAGATGCACTGAGTAGAAAGGTGGCAAAAGTAGAAGTCATAGGTTGTGACCTAGCAGTATGCAAGAATTACAGGACGCTGACAACGATTGTAAATTGTATGGGACACAACCACAATTTAATATGTACGACGGTTTTCTGTGCAGGGAAACGAAGTTAGGGCCAAGGGTAGTAGTGCCAGCGAAACTGAGAGATGAGGTTTTAAAGGATGCACATCGTCACCGGTGATCTGGTCATGGTGGGTGTAGAACGGCGAATAGGAGAGTGGCGGAGAGGTATTGGTGAAGAGGTAGGAAAGTGGATGTGGATCAGTCTGTCAAGAATTGTATACCAAGTGCGCAGAGAGCAGACTTGAGTCGGAAACAGATACAGCTACAACGATTTCCAGAAGCGACATGTCCATTTTCTATGTTGGGAATTGATATTTTAGGACCTTTCAGTCGAACACCACCCGGGAACAGATTCGTTCTGACAATAATAGACCATTTTCGAGGTATGTGGAGATGGTGGCTATGCCAAATCAACAGGCACCAATGGTCACAAAAGCAGTAATAAGTAACTAGATTTCCAAGTTTGATGTACCGAAGACAATGACTGACCAAGGGACCAACTTCATGTCAGATTTAATGAAGGAACTGTGTAAATTGTTGAACGTAAAGAAGTTGAGGATGAACGCATTGCATCCACAGGCGAACGGAAGGACAGAATGGTCACACAGAACAATTGGGAAGATGCTGAGTTTTTATGTGGATTCTCATCACCATCAGTGGGACGAGTATTTGAAACATATTGTATGTGCATACAGTGCAAAAGTCCATGCCAATTCCAATTTGTCTCCATATGAGGTAGTGTACAGGCGAAAACTGCCGTCACTGTTTGATTTAGTGAAGCTACAGAAAGGAAGGGCGGTGAATCTGTATGTCAATTCACGAGAACAATTTGGGATGTTTGGAAACGGGTACAAAAGGCGAATACGAAGGCTTTGGAAAGCAGGAAGATGCAGTGAAGCGGGAAGTAGGCTTACTGCAGTGTAGAGTAGAGCAATGGGTAATGCTGTACAGCCTCTATACGCCAAAAGGAAAAACGAAGAAATTTGTCACGAGGTATCAAGGGCGATACCAAGCAGTTGAAACCACATCCCCCATTACTTTTAAGCTTCAGCTGCCAACTAGAACAAAGATAGTACACATTGGGAGATTGTGCCCATTTAAGGATTGTCCAGATGTGATTCCAGGCATGTCATAGTAAGGGAAGCGGAGGAAAGAGAGTGGAGAGAAGTGTTAAGCACAGAGAAACCAGGAAGATAGAGTACAGCATGATGTACCGTATGCTTTGCGATCCAGAAAGTAGTGGAGGATTTGTAGTTTTGTATCATTGGGTTTGTGTAGATTAATTAGGCATTGTATTTTCATATGTTGTATGTGTTTTCTAATATTGTGAGCCTGCTAGGGACAACAGTCTTCTGAAGGAGGAGGAAGGGTGACGGTGATCACTGCCCTCAGGGCACTCAAAAGGGGAACGTTGAGCGAGTTAGTAGAAATTTTTAGCCAGAATGAAAGAAATAGACTGTCCAAGGGACATCGTGGAGGCAAAATTGAGCTTGCAACGGGTCGGGATGCATTGGATCTTCTCCACCTACGAAACATTAAGTTGTTTTGAGCAGGGAGTATTTGCAGAAGCGAAACTTATAGAGCTCGAGGGGAGAGGAATTTTAATCAGTGTAACTGTGTGTAACATAATAGGACCAGCCTTCCAACTGCCAGCGTCAATTTCAGGAGTCACACAACTGAATGTTATACAGCCACAGCTGTACTGACCATAAGCAACTTTAGAGTTTTTGCCAAGGCAGAATTTGACCTTGTTAAATCAAACTCTGGAGTCAGGCCTGTTGAGTTCGTAAACCAGTTTTTCAGAGGAAGAGGGGTGCATATCAACTGAACAGCTTGTGCAGTATGTCGCTCAGTATAGGGAAAGGCAACGACAAATAACGATCGTTTTGAGCACCTCTGTGCCAAGTGCCATCGCAGCCTTAACTTTGTTTTGTGTTGTTTTGATTCTGATCTGGCGGGAAGCCAATTCCAAGAGGGAACCAACGGTAATCCATATCTCAGTGGCTTGGATACCAAGGGGATAAGATGGGTAGGTAAGAAGTTGATAGAGCATTAAGTGGAGTGGTCATCCAGTAAGGAATTTTTACGTCTTGTCCCATGTGATGTGCTTAAGAGGGCTAAGCCATATCTAAGTTTTCTAGTAGTAGTAGTAAATATGTCACAAGTACGTGCCATCTCAAACAAGTTAGAGTAGTTAGAGGTCGAACTGGGGACTGGGTTTTCCAAAGGGGGGAATAATGTAGCGGCACCACTGTTTAACATGGAAAAAGGTTAGCTTCAGATGAAATATTTCAGAGAGCACAAGTTACAGCCAGGAGCAGGCCTGTTGACAGTAAGTTACGCTACCAGCTGTTGCGAAGTAGAAGGGAGACCACAGGGCTGTAGACCTGCTGAAAAGAGTAAACGTAGCGATTTGCATGACGCAACTTACAGGCAGAACGGCCCACTGGCCCAACCCAGGTGTTATGAATACATGCTTCGGAGCGGCACGTTAGCAAAACAAAGGCGCACAGCCGCGTATAAATAGGCGCTGGTTCACTAACAAGGCATTTGAGTGTGACAGCTCTCCTGGATGGCTGGGCATGTCCACCACTGGCTACTCACAGCAGCAGATGGGGCGCCAGGTTCCGTCCACCGCAGATCGCTGGTTCGACCCTCTGAGGCCAACACGGGGTCTGCAGCCAGCCAGCGGTGGACCATGCCACCTTGTTGCTCCCAACACATGCCGGAGGCATCCTGAGGTGAGGGCCACAGAATTGGCTGTCGGATTGCAGGCGCTTGTTGTCACCATGATTCTAACTACGATGGCAGAGAAGCAAGCAACGGACTGCCCTGCAGCTTCCCACGAGTGCCACTTAGACAACAGGGATGGAGGCTATTGAGTTGACTGCCAGCGCAGCCTTACGTCATCACAACTCCATGGCTGTACAAGGCCGATATACAGCAGCGCACTGCATGGGTCTCTGAGGTACGAAGCAGTTTCTCAGATAGTGAAGTGGTGTACTCAGTATTGCAGGACCAAGTGACACAGACCAAGACGAACGGGGGCACTGTAGCTGGAAATAATAAATCACATGGGAAACTCGGACGAGTTTTAATACGGCGCATCCTGACAGCCCATCCTCATCCAACATACCCTCTACAACCCAAACACCGTTGTCTTCAGCACCATGTTCTCCTCAAGGAACAGAGTGAGCTGAGTGTCACAAGATCTCTGTTCGTGGAGTCCATGTTGATTTTTACAAGGGAGATTTTTGTTCTCCAAAACGTCATGTTACTTCAGCATTAAACATGTTCTGTAATTCTACAACAGATGGATGTCAACGATGGTGGTGTTGTTGTGATCTTCAGTCCAGAGACTGGTTTGATACAGCTCTACATGCTACTCTATCCCAGTACCTACTGCACCCTACATCCTTCTGAATCGGCTTAGTGTATTCATCTCTTGGTCTCCCTCTACGATATTTACCCTCCATGCTGTCCTCCAATACTAAATTGGTGATCCTTTGATGCCTCAGAACATGTCCTATCAAGCGATCCATTCTTCTAGTCAAGTTGTGCCACAAATTTCTCTTCTTCCCAATCCTATTCAACACCTCCTCATTAGTTATGGGATCTACCCATCTAATGTTCAGCATGCTTCTGTAGCACCACATTTCGAAAGCTTCTATTCTCTTGTCTAAACTATTTATCACCCACTTTTCACTTCCCCATACAAATACTTCCAGAAACGACTTCCTGACACTTAAATCTATACTCGATGTTAACAAATTTCTCTTCTTCAGAGACTTTTTCCTTGTCATTGCCAGTCTACATTTTATAACCGCTCTACTTCGACCATCATCTTTTATTTTGCTCCCCACATAGCAAAACTCATTTACTACTTTAAGTGTCTCATTTCCTAATCGAATTCCCTCAGCATCACCCGATTTCACTCGATTACATTCCATTATCTTCGTTTTGCTTTTGTTGATGTTCATCGTATATCCTCCTTTCAAGACACTGTCCATTCCGTTCAACTGCTCTTCCAGGTCCTTTGTTGTCTCTGACAGAATTACAATGTAATCGGTGAACCTCAAAGTTTTTATTTCTTCTCCAATGATTTTAATTCCTACTCCGAATTTTTCTTTTGTTTCCTTTACTGCTTGATTAGTATACAGATTGAATAACATCAGGGATAGGCTGAAAACCTGTCTCACTCCGTTCCCAACCACTGCTCCCCTTTCATTGCCTTAGACTCCTATAACTGCCACTTGCTTTCTGTACAAATTGGAAATAGCCTTTCGCTCCCTGTGTTTTACCCCTGCCACCTTCAGAATTCGTAAGAGAGTATTCCAGTCAACGTTTTCAAAAGCTTTCTGTCTACAAATGATATAGGCCTATAATTATGTGCATCTGTTCTACGACCCTCCTTGAAAACGCGAATGACCTGCCTTTTTTCCATTCACTAGGTACCTTTCATTGCACTAACGAACTGCGATAAACTGCTGCTACGAGGTTAACAAGTTCTTCGCATTATCTTTGTAGAACCTTATAGGTATCTGACGCCTTTCCACTACTAAGCGATTGCTGTTGCTTTTTTTATTTCGCAATCGGTTATCTCAATATCTACTAGTTCCACGCTCGTGTGGCGATTGAAGGGAGGAGCCGTATTACAATTTCGAAAGACAGAACCCAGTATGTCGGCGTTCTCTCGGTTATCTCCCGTTACGGTGCCCATATGGTCGCTGAGTGCATGAATAGATTTCGAACCGCTTACTGATTTTACGTAAGATCAATACATCTTAGAGTTTTTACTCAGGTAGGTCGACAAAATTTTACTTTCAGAGTCATTGAATCCATCTCCCATTGCTCTCTTTACGCTCGTCTTCGCTTCGTCCAACTTTTGTTTGTCAGCTGGTTTTGACTTCTTCTCTTGAAATTGTGATGATGCACTCTTTGTTTACATGGCTGTTTTCTATAATACGGATATTAAATCACGGTATGCCTTTCCCATCCCTTCAGTCCCTGATTGAAACATATCTGTCTAAGGCATATTGAAACGCCCTTTCAAGTTTTTCATTTGTGCACCACATCTTCGTCCTTAGCGCTGAATATTTGATGCTGACTACTCAGATACTCTGCAGTTTGTATCCTGTCACTCTTGCTGAGCAAAAATATTTACTTGTCTTATGTAACATTCCTTGTAAAACCCGTAATCATAGTTGCTAACGTATGATCACTGATACCTTCCTCTACGTTAACGGATTGCATAAATACGGGCCTGGTTGTTGGCAGGAGGTCTAAGACGCTATCTTCTCGAACTTGTTCCCTAATTAACTCCTCTATGTAATTTTCGGAAATACGTCCGCCTCTGGCACCGGTTTTGATGGCATGACTCCTACCTATACCTGGCAAATTGAAGCCACTCGCTACCACAACAATATGATCAGGAAAACAACTAACGATATTGTGCAACTTCTCTCTGTAACGTTCTACCACTACAGCTCCCGACCTAGAGAGTCTATAAAAGGATCCAGTTACCACTTTTGACCGATCTTTGATGATTAACTACACTCAAATTGTGACTACGAAGGCTTTCGCGGCGTAATAATTGATAATATTCTTCTCGGGTATGCAGCCGGATCATAACGTCTTCATGACACAATATTTACACAGTCCAACTGGCCGCCATCTTCAGGTGAGAGTGCTGGTGCACGATCTCGCCGGAACTGACTTCCCAGCGCAAGCGGCGTCCCCTATATAGGCCGCAGAAGACCCACAATGCGTGCGCGAGAAGGTGCCGTAACTGCCCTCTAACGCAGTAGACATACCCCGCCGCCAATGATGGAAACAGGTGAAATCGAGATATCGCTGTCAAAAATTAAAAAAAAATATTATTCCGACGATCGAACCACAGACCGTTGTTTTTTAATGTCAGATAACACCGGGTCCCAAGTCTTACTTAAAAGATAACCCTTGTCTCTATTAATAAGATTGTCAGATAAACGAATCTCTATGGATTCTTTTAAAACACAGTCCCAATAGCGAGATGAAGGGGCAACCATTTGTGTCTCGTCATATAGTATTCTGTGTCCCTCGGTGAGACAGTGTTCCACACAGCAGATTTCTCAGGTTGAAGCAGCCGTGTGTGCCGCTGATGCTCAACACATCGGTCCTGAATGGTCCGGATTGTGTGACCAATATAAGCCTTTCCACAGTGGCAAGGAATCTTGTACACACCGGGCTTCCTCAAGCCCAAGTCATCCTTAACAGAGCCAAGGAGCGCTCTAATCTTGGCTGGCAGACGAAAAACACTTTTGATGTGATATCTTTTCAGAATCGTTCCTATCTTCGAGGAAATGCTCCCAGCAAAAGGCAGAAAAGCTACCGATTTGCAGGTATCTTCTGGTGGTTCAGGCGAAGGTCCAAACTGGAAATCACGACGGATCTGTTTATCTGTATAGCCATTCTGCTTGAACACAATCTTAAGGTGGTCCAATTCTTGTGTCAAGCTTTCTCCATCTGAAATGGCTTAAGCTCTTCTCGCCAACGTCCGCAGGACCCCCGTACGCTGGAACGATGGATGACAGCTAGAAGCATGTAAGTAACGGTCCGTGTGCGTAGGCTTTCGATAAACACTGTGTCCCAGTGTCCCATCATCCTTTCTGTTCACCAAAACATCCAGAAACGGAAGCTTTCCATCACTTTCCACCTCCATGGTAAATTTGATGCTAGGATGCAGGGAATTGAAATGATCTAGGAGGCGGTCCAGAGCTTCTCTCCCAAGAGACTACACCATAAACGTATCGTCAACGTACCTCCAAAAACAGGTTGGTTTTAAGGACGCCGTCTTCAGCGCCATGTCCTCAAAATCTTCCATAAAAAGATTGGCGACTATTGGGGACAAAGGGCTCCCCATAGCCACTCCGTCAGTCTGTTCAAAATATTTGTCATTGAATAAAAAATACGTCGACGTTAACACGTGGCGACAAAGCCTGGTTGTTTCCTCATCCAGTTTCTCACCAATTAATTGCAAGGATTCTTCCATAGGAACCCGGGTAAAAAGCGACACGACATCATAGCTCACAAGCAAATCCCAGGGACTAAGAGACAAGGACTTCAATCTCTGAATAAACACCATAGAATTGGAAATGTGATGTTCGCATTTACCGACGTGAGGGCCAAGAATAGATGCTAAATACTTGGCTAGATTGTAGGTAGGAGCACCCAAATTACTCACGATCGGACGCAGCGGGACCCCTTTCTTATGAATCTTGAGTAGACCGTATAATCTCGTTGGCACGGCAGCACCAGGATAAAGTTTTTTGAGAACGTCGTCAGGTAAAGAACTCTTTTTCATCAGTGAAAGCGTCTTCCGTTTTATCCGTTCAGTTGGGTCGTCCTGCAATGTTCTGTATGCTGAGTCTTCAAGTAAGAGATCCATCTTTCCCAGATAGTCATCACGTGACAGAAGAACAGTTGCGTTGCCTTTGTCCGCTGGTAGAACTATCAGATCTTCGTCTTCTCTAATGGACCGGACGGCTGCCCTTTCGAGAGAGGAGATGTTACTCCGTGGAGGCGGCGCCCGCCGCAATGTATGTGAGACCTCTTTCCTAATCTCATCAGCTTGATCCTGCGAAAAGCTGGACATTGCTTGTTCGACTGCGCAGATGAATTCGGTGATAGGCACATTCCTCGCTGTAGGGGCAAAATTCAGGCCTTTCTCCAACACTGTCAGCGTGGCGTCGTTCAGTTCTTTACTCGTGAGGTTAATCACTGTCCGTCGACGGGTGTCGTCATCAGATATCATGGGTTGAGAACAAAGCTGTTGAAACTTCGAAGACTGTTTCTTGACGGAGCTCCTATGCGTCCAATCTGATAGTGCCCAAGAAGAACTATCCACCCATTGTCAAGATGCATCCGACAGCAGCGACGATAACTCCAAGTGCAAGAAAAGTCAATCCTTGGATATGAGATCCAGTTGTCTACGAGTGAAGCGAATGCGCTCCTTGACTAAGGCGAAACTGGCACGCTTCTTGATGTTGTTGACCGTTTTCGTATCAATAAAATGCATAAATCTAGCAAACTTAGGTATTACTCTTCCATCACGGCATATCAACAAAAAGGCGAGGCACTCAGCAACTTGCCTTTTTTCTTACGAAGTTTATCAAACTTCTTCACAAGCTCCACCATCTCCTCTCCGTAGAGGTTTCTGATGTGACTACGAAGGCTTTCCCGGCATAATAATTGATAATATTCTTCTTGGGTATGCAGCCGGATCATAACGTTTTCATGACACAATATGCCGTTTCCATCACTGGTGGCGGGGTATGTCTACTGCGCTAGAGGGCAGTTACGGCACCTTCTCGCGCACGCGTTGTGGGTCTTCTGCGGCCTATATAGGGGCCGCCGCTTGCGCTGGGAAGTCAGCTCCGGCGAGATCGTGCACCAGCACTCTCACCTGAAGATGGCGGCCAGTTGGACTGTGTAAATATTGTGTCATGAAGACGTTATGATCCGGCTGCATACCCGAGAAGAATATTACACTCAAATTATTCACATTTGGAATCCGTGATGACTTCACTATGCATTACCAAGTTCTTTTCTAAAATAAATATGCTGTCACCGTTGGCACCTAACCTTTCTGTTCCTAACATTATCTGGGTATTATAACCTTCAGTAAGCGATACTAAGTTTTGAGTCCTTCCTTGGCTGCTGCTGCAGTTTACTTATATCATATTAACGTCTTCTACACGAAATAGAATTGTATAGAATTCCCCTGTAAGAATCATGAAAGTGAATGGTGTGGAAAGCAAGAGCTAGATTGGCTATGCTGATGCTGGGGTAAGGTTCTTTTATTTATTGTATGATACAATATTCATTTTACAACAGCAGTATGATATTTGCTGACTGAGCACCTAAGGAGATCCGAACCCTTGAGAGACTTGGGTCCTCCATGAGACTTGGGCTCCTGACATTTTTCCCACCCCTGTGCGTACAAAAAAGTTCCAAGAAACTCTTTGGTGAACGTAGTACAGGCTGATCTTCGTGTATTCGAAGAAATGAGTGATGTCTTTTAGTTCTCTGTTCGTGGCTTGAAAAACTTTTGTGTTATTCAAATAAGTAGTGTTTCGCAGTCCTCTTACCACAATAAATCTTGGAAATGCCATCCACATTATTGCATTTGCGATATCAAATCCATCTAACTATAGAAATAACTCAGAAGCCGCGAACCCAGTAAGGTAGCTAATAGTTCAAACCACGGATCGTCACCCCTTTGATACGGAATACCGCGTTTTTACTGACTACCAGACGAACAACTGTGTTTTTAACCTCGGAGGTTCTGATGTGCGACACGGTTCCATGTGCTCTTTCTGACGCATCACAAAATACGTGAACTTTTGAAGCTTCTGGTGTTTGATTACTAGTCCTATCCAAATGAGTATTCTGAAGTTTGCAATGTATTTGTTTTAAAGTCCAGATTTTCCCTTTGGATGCCAAGTCTGGAGCCAGAATTTTGTACCATAGTATGGCTCAACACCACATGTCGTGAAAAACAATTTTTCCAACTATGGATATCGGTGAAAAGCTGCTAAGAGGATCATAGAACTCGCTGTCATGTGCAGTAACTGGCTTTCATCACGTGGTTTATCGGTTATGAGACAGTGATCGAAGAAGATTGAATATGATTCCGCATCCCAGTAGATGGCTAAGACCACAGTACGTTCTCTGGCTAGCCGCCCTTCCGTCTTGCATACGTCCTTTAATGTTCTAGAATTCGTAGCCCACTTTTTCATTGGGAGTTTTATCTGTCACAACAGACACGCCAAATGATAATATGTGAGTGTCATTTTATTGTCGCTCTCGAAATGGGTGACAAAGTCGTCCACGAAATTACTTTCTTCCGAAGTTCTGCTGCAATAAGATGTATGCCTCGATGTCTTGTAGCCAGTTCACGCAACTCTGCAGAAAGGAAAAATCGGCTTCATGTGAGGCCAAATGGTAAAGGTGTAAACATGTAGATGGTGACATTATTCGTTTGCCAAATTGCATCTTCTTCCTTCTCGACACGAAACCAAAAGAATCTCGTAGAATCTGTTCTTTTCGTTCAGTGAGTCGTAAAAAGTCTTGGGTTCCATCTCCGATTTCCTTCTGGAACACCTTGAAGGGAATTAATTTTGATAGTATTTCAGACAGCAGATAGGGTCTTGAGTCTAAAGTGTCAATAACTGACAGTGAATCGTTTTCCCGCAATCAAGCCTCAAAAACAATGCTCCACTTCGTAATTCCCAGTCTTTCTTTCTCCACTGAGTGATGAGGAAGTAAAATACATAATTTGTCGTGTCCTACGTACTGATCATTTCGCCTCGCTCATTCTGATTGTAAAGAAACACTTGAAAGTAATACATCTCACGAAGCTGAGTATTGTGAGAAAATTTTATTTTTAGCGGTATGAAACGTCTTTCTGCGCTGCAACGATCTGAAGAAAGCGTGACATCTTCCTTTCTTAGTAACGGACCTATTCTTCGTCCTTCCTCCGATTGGAAAGTGTCACGGAATTCTTGGAAAATGACAGCACGTTTCAGTGAGAACGATTGTTCCTGCTTATTCCCACCAATTCTACAGTCCCAGAAACGATGCATGGCCTTTTCTAATGAAACACACTCTTTGTTGAGGTGCACGTGGTTCACAGTAACATGCCTGACAATAATACCACGCCTCCGTCCGTTTAAAATCCATCGAAATCTCTAAGGAAGGAGAACTGCAGGACCAAGAAGGCGTCCTCGAAGAAAGCAGAACTGCAGAATGAGCAAGGGGCATTGATGTGTCGTCCTTTATTATTTTCCAGTATTGGTCTCCACCAATCAGAATCTCAATAGGGCACTGGTGTTCGTCGTCCTTGGGAGCAGAAAGTCCAGATGGTAATATCTCAGATGGATGTGATGAGTTTGTGTTCCTACTTTCGAAAGTAACGAAAGTCAGCGTGTTATTTGTCCAAAATACTGTCAACTTGAAGTGACAAAAAGTCTACGATTTGTGGACGTGGAATGTGGTGACTCAAACCGTGCAACAACTAATGGTTGGTGGGTGTTGGCTTGTAATTGCAAGCTGTAACTAGTTCCGTGCTGACGAAGCTGCACTGGTTTCCAGCGTCGAGTGAACTGCTCGTACATTTCTTCAGCTTCGTCAGCCCTGTTAGCCAAACGGATGCAGCTTGAAGATACATGAAGATAGGTGGTTGAACAATCTTTCCCACTGAGACTCGCTGTTTTTCATTGCAGATAGATAAGTGATGAGACCTCTTGCATTTAGAACAGGTTTCTTTTTTTTTCTGGCTACATTCGTTGATTTTGTGAGACGTAGGGCTTTCAAATTGTCGATCCTATCTTGATATCTTGGTACAGTGCTGAGCCCAACGAAGACATAAGTCATAAAATTCGCAACAGTTTCATTGTTTCCTTTTGTCTTTGTGCCTGGCTTCTCTCCCTTGTAGTGTGGCAGCTGTGGATGTGAATGTTTCTGAAACATTTTTATTTCAGATTCATAGTTCAGAAATTTCATTAGCTTTGTGACGTGACCAAAAGCAGTCTTTTCTCTTCAAACGTAAATAATCCTACGTCGAACTGTGACTTCAGGAAACGCACTTAGAATTTTGAACACGCCGCCGTAGTCGACCACAGTTTCCCCTAAGGCTTGTAAGCATTAGTTAAGTTATGAAATATTCAAAATAGCCGTTGACGCACATGACATAGGTTCCATAGTTTCAAGATAATCGAGTTGAGCCTGAAATATAAGGTTTTTGTCTCCGTAGCGAGAAAGAAATACTCGTTTCCTCATAGGAATCTACAGTGAATGCCTTCAGCCTGGTTCTTAGGCTTATCGTTCAAGTACCCTGGGAGGAAGACGTGTTAGTCTACAGTAGAAAGTGAAGGATTGCTGTCTACAGATGACTGAAACTGCTCCCAAAATCGAGATCACATTGCTGTTTCTTCTGAGAATAGCTCTAAAATTATGCTTGGGAGTTTGACGGTATACATTAACTGCTGAATGGGCGAATCAGGCGTAAGAGTCAGGTTTGCAAACGATGATGACAAACTGCCTACAGTCTTTCTTGTTGCCTTCAGTATTGCCTTTCTAGTGTCGACATATTCTCCGCACTTAATGTTATATCTGGGAGCAGAGCCTAAATTGCAATTCGAAAGTTATGTTCGAAAGTTATGTTCGAAAGTACTTACAGCCTGTGCCTTTGTATCTCCTTCGTCGATTGCCGTGCTGTACCATGCTACTGTGTTCTATCAGTCATTTGTTTCCTATTCATATTTCGCACGCGCCTTTCTATATCCATGTCTGTCACTGTAATTGAACTGATGTCGCTGTAAATGTACATCTTTTCTCTTCGATGTGTGCTGATAGCAAATAAAACAGACGAAAATAAATTTTGTAGTGTTTTCTTCACGATAACTGGAAACGAGTTTCGAGTGGTGAAACGATGGTCATCTGCGCTATGATCAATTCAGAGAACGGACAAACCTCTCTGTTTTCGACTGTGCATGCTCTGATGTGACGTCATCCCTTCCGACAATATGGATGTTAAGTTGCTCACAGCACCCCGTAAGTAATTTTCTTTTAAAGTGAGTTTAAATCCAACAAGGCGAGGGCGTGGGACAGCGCTTACCAATTTGGCTCAAGCTCTGTGAGTAGAAGCAGTTAGATGTCCCTTTCAAGTTCCTAGAATATGTCGCCTGCGTGGGCCGTAAGAAAAGGAAAAACACTCGACTTATGCGTTGAGTGTGAACGATTAGTGAGCAGTTCTTGGCGTATCGGTGTTGTGGCGTAGTGGTAAAGATCACTGAGTAGCAATTCATTCGATCGGTTTCTATTCGTGCTGCTGCTATAATTTTTTTAATTTTATTTTATTCCTCACAATGTTAAACTATTAATTATAAAATTTAAGTATGTTTAAACAGTTCAATTTATATATATATAAAATTTACATTATCAGATTAGTTTTCATTACTACTCTTGTAAGTCAAAAGCCTATAGGTGATGGTAAAAAAAGCGAGTATATCAGGAAATTTAGTATGAAAGTCTACAAAAAAGTTGGATTTGTGGGTGTGATGTTCGCAATGCACTTTTTGCTTTCCATGTTTGGAAACAGTGATGCTCGCGTGCGGGAAGAGTGACAGATCTAGGACATGCACTAAAGTATCCGGACACCTGGCTGAAAATGACTTACAAGTTAGTGGCGCTCTCCATCAGTAATGTGGGAATTCAATATTGTGTTGCCCCACCCTTGGCCTTGATGACAGCTTCCACTCTTGCACGCATATGTTCAATTAGTTCAAAGGGCTCTTAGCACTATGGGACTTAACATCTATGGTCATCAGTCCCCTAGAACTACTTAAACCTAACTCACCTAACGTCATCACACAACACCCAACCATCACGAGGCAGAGAAAATCCATGACCCCGCCGGCAATCGATCCCGGGAACCCGGGCGTGGGAAGCGAGAACGCTACCGCACGACCACGAGATGCGAGCTTCAATTAGTTACTGGAAGGTTTCTTGGGAATGGCAGCCCATGCTTCACGGGGTGCTGCACTGAGGAGAAATATCTATGTCGATCGGTGAGACCTGGCACGAAGTCGGCGTTCCAAAACATCCCAAAGGTGTGCTACAGGATTCAGGTGAGTACTCTGTGCAGGTCAGTCCATTACTGGGACGTTATTTTGTACAAATTAAACCAAACATATAAATGACCCTAATTTAAAATTACAAGGAGAAAACCAACTGCCCTCTGATATGTACGCTCATATTAAATCCTTTCTATAAAAATTGTTTTGTTTCAGTCTCAAACTGAACAAAAAATGTTTCAAGCATTTTAATACACGCCAAATATTCAGCCAGAAATGAAAGACGCCATTTCAGGTAGATTTCGCGGCTGAAACTTTGAATTCTTTTAAAATAAACTTTGACTCTCGATTTTCTGATTTTTATGCAGTTGCAAACGATATCAAGATTTTTCAAAATTCTTTTAACACCTGTATAGAAATTCTTTCCCCAGAACTGTAACGGGAAAGTTGATTTGCAACTCAGCGATTTTTATACAGGTAGCTATTTAAATTCATCAGTGCTGGAATTTTATAAGAGTCTTCCACTTACAGTTTGATCAGTTGCATAATTTTACTCGTGGCTTTTCTCCGACTTCGGAACTACTTTTCTTTGCGAAAAAAGTTTTTTTTTTCCAAAATGAAATATACAAATAAAATACATATCTAAATTAACTGATGAACATTTGTAGTCACCGCTCATAATTTCCACTAGTAAACTTTATCCCAAACTGCAAACAGTTACATAAATCTCTTTAGCTGTAATTACAATGGTTAATTTGGTTTATGAACTGCCAATGTATGTCACTTAGGCACAGGAAATTTTGAGGAAATCTTATGTAATTAATGCAGTTAAAATGTTCAACGACATTATACATGTTAGTTATTGTGTATCTTAATTGGCCATAAAACAAAAACAACCGATTTTACGTATTTTTATGATTTATTTGCATTATAAATTGTACACTGTACAGTCTTACTTCGATTAATGAGCATGATTCGTCTCTGAATGGTACTCGTAATTAAAGCTCTTCAAGTGAAATATTTTTTCCACAGGAATCCACGCAGTTTGCATTCCGAAAAAAATGGGTACTCAGATTTATAGAACAATATTATAATTTCTTAATTATGGTATAGTACAGGTCAGAAAAAAGTTGTCTCAAGATATGTTTTACGCCTGTGCTTCAAAATTTGTCGAAAAACAGATATAGCAATATCGTTAGTTAAATTCATAGCGTGCAAAGCTACTGCCTTATGGGCATCTTGAATGAATTCGTGTTAGTTAGCGACGACGAATCTGAATTGAAATTCATAGACAGATACTGCAAGGGAAAAGGTGACCATGCGCGAGCTAGGGAGAGATCTTACAACATCGTTGCAACGAATCTGCACAATCGTCGCGGAAGCTCGAGCACTGGTGTACGGCTGAACGGCTGAGAACATTTGCGGCAAGAGGCGCATTGCGATCGTTATAGCAGACTGAATACACATTGTGTGAGCTTCCACTTTACAGTCTGGTAGTTTATAGGAGAACGCTCGATTCAGTGTTCAATTACAGTGACCAAATAGACCGGTCCAGGCCAGAAGCTGCTTCTTCAAGTTGTTATCTACAATTGAAATAAAATAACAGTAAACAGACTATGCGAAACATCGTTCGTTAGACGAGACAGTTTCTTACAATTTCTTCTAATTTTTGTCCTAAGCACTCTTTATACGATGTTCATGATAAGCAAGGATCGACTGTAACAAAAAAAAAAATTAAGGTGGGTCGCATACAACGCACGTCTGACACGTTACCGCGAGCCGGGTTGATGGTGTGTCTCGAGCCGGTGTTGTCCCGTGGGCCGCAGCTAGGAGACCACTGATCTAAACTAACCCATCTATCAATAAAATGGTCCATATAAAAGTAATAGAGAAATAAATTCTGCATTCGATGACACCAAAAGCGAATTTTTTGGACCACCCGTTCCCGTACAGCTTCGCCTTAAAGCTGGACCAATTCACATTCATAGTTTAGGTTGTGTGGGAGAGTAGGTTTTTTTTTATTGCAGCCTGTTTCGTACTGAAACTACGTAAAGAGCAATCCATAGTACTGCATCACACCACAGTACTAGTATTGTGCCTAGTAAATACAGTAATACGTTATTTAACTATAATTTGAAATTTACAATAAATCGTTTTGCAGGCTAGAATCAAACATATGTAAAAATGTCGGATGTGTATCCTGTTTGTGACAAGACAATAGAGAAGAATGAGGTGACTGTGAAAGCAATAGGAATCAGAACTTGGGAGTGCAGTAAGAATAGATGAAATGGAAATGATGCTCTTTTTAAGACTGAAACTACCTCTTTAATTATTTTTTATTAAACACTGACCTACAGAACTTTCCCTGACAAAGACAACTCAAACTTAACCTATTCATTTATTACTCACAATATACAATCCAAACGCAATCTGACGGCTTTACATTGACAACATGACTTCCAACAATTAACACAAAACAATGGCCCTGAATTGCAAGAAATCCTAACAACAATAAAAATTAAAAATATATGACATTAAAGAAATATGAAACTACTGCTGACTCAGATAATTGCCTAAACTCACTTCAATCACGAATCCCAATAGTGGAAACTCCATTCTTTTTCATAAGTCACTTACCTCACAGAAAATCTTCATAATTTGAACTACAGCAATCACAGCAAGTAGCAACAACAGCCAGCTAAATAAAAATATTCTAACTACTATAGACTCTAATTACTAGGAGGCATATAGTTAACAAAAAAAAAAAGATTTTGTTGAAGAGCAAACAATTTATTTAGAAAATTTTACCTTATTCATGTGACATCCAGTCACAGAAATTATATAGTTGTCAATAATTCCGCTACCCAAACATTATCAACGACATCCATTATCATACATTTCCTTGCATATTTTCTTATAAACACACCATTTCATCTCACTTTACATTGCGTGTCCTACCAACACAGAGTCTCCACTAAGAAAATTACGTCCATGCACTTCACTACCACTCGCTATCTGCTAGTCCGTCCAACCACAGAATCTATTGCTGAGGGCTCAGAGCGCTGAAAGCGATATTAACACAGTCTACAGCACTGCCAACATACAAACAGGCTACTTGCAAGACATGTGATGCTTTAAAACTTCGTGACTCGTGTCATAAATCTTACACGAGGGAGGAAAATGTGGCGGCTGCAGAGAAAGCTAGTGGAAGTGGAGTCGTACCTCGAATCCGATCAGGTCAGCCAGCGTTCAGTTTGAAAATAACATTTATTTTATTTTATTTTCTTAACAAGGATGCCAGTGATGATTTCATTTCCAAACAGCTAAGACTGAATGTCCGTCGGCTGGTTGATGTCAGTACCGGGAACACTAAGAATTTGGAGAAGCGTTTTGGAAGTTGCAGCTACCCAGGAAGACCAGTGGGTGGAAGAAGGCTCATCCCAACTTGGGAATGATTTGATTGCTAGTAAGGGGAGATACCGTCACAACTGCGCGAGAAAATTTTTCTTACCTGTATGTGCACCAAAACTCAAAGGTGGACCACAGGATGAAGACATCACTACTACTTTACAATATGTTTGCAACTATGTTGAGAGCATGGAAGATGAGTGCCAGTTTCCTTTGAAAGAGGTCCTGGAAGATCTCCGTGGCCCAAAATTAACTGAGAGCTCTCTGAAGAAAAGAATGAAGAACCATTGTGGGAGTGATGTCGTCATACCAGTTTGTCAACACCAAAAGACAGTACTGTGCTTCTGTAATTCTGGTTACAAAATCTTGCCCAAGCAAAGGCATAAATCCTCCAAGTTGTTAGAGAAGTGTCCCATTCCCCTTAACCTATTGTCGGCCATAGGGGTCGAGCGGTTCTAGGCGCTTCAGTCTGGAACCGCGCGACCGCTATGATCGCAGGTTTGAATCCTGCCTTGGGCAGTGGGAGGCGGGAGGAGGGAGGGGGGCAGGGGGAGAGAGGTGGGGACCACAAATGAAGCCGTTAAAACAGTAAAACCTTTTGTATTTCTGATTTGAATTTTAAGCCTACTAGCCTATAAACGCCTCTATGCGCGCCATAATTAGTCTAACCCAGAGTTTTGCAAACTGTGCCCTGCAGAACACAGGTGTTTCGAAGGAAGTGAATAAGTACTCCCTGAAAAACAATAACATTATGTTTTTTTCAACATTTTGAAGATAATATTTTTCAAAATTTTATTACAGTTTTTATGTCATTAGTTTTGATTTAAAATTCAAGTAAAGACTGAGCAAACAAAGTTTCTGTTTTTAAAAATTTGTTTAACCTTCAAAATAAACCAGGCATTCCATTAACATACCAGGATTCTTAAAGTGTTCCGTCAGAGGAAAAGTTTGGGAAACCCTGGTCTAATTTTGTCATTACAGTCCCTTCGGGAGCGATATGTCGTTGCAGCGACATGCGTGTCTAGTGAAAGATTATTAAAAAAATGTGACGAGATTCGAATGCAGTATGGGCAGGCTTATAGTCCGGCGCCTTAGGCTGTGTTCGTGTGGCACTGACAACGAGCGGCGGACACAATAGGAAGAGGCCGCTCCGATAAAACTGACCGACAGCTTGGTCACAGTACGTCTGCTCTCCGTCAGTTTTTGTCGGGATCAAGGAAATTAAGCCAGAATTTATTCTATCAGGAAGGTTAGAATCTGCTCTAATCTGCCTGCTCAGGGTGGTTGGCACAACGCCTCTGTGTTTGGAAGTGAGTGCTGCATGCCGCCTTTTCTTTTGAAAAAGACGCCGAATGCAGGTGAATGAGATATACATGTTTAGAAAAGAATGTATGAATGAATGGGTTTTACGAGTGTATGAGTTGAAGAAAGAAATGTTGTTACATACTCCATATGATTCGTCGTGACATTGATAAGTAAGATTACAAACACTCCTAACAACTAGAAATTAATTCAGCACAACAGACACAAGTCACTCAACCGTCAATGACTGGCCATTCAGCACATATGTGAAAGACAAACAAATTCTAGAATAAGACACTCCGAACACCTAATGCACTGAAAAGTGGAAACGCATACACCACATTCGCATATCGTGTCGAGGTGCGCCTCGGTAGCTGCCGCGTCAGGGTGGCTGAATGCACACCAAAGGGACGGAGTGTTGTGTTGCCACTATCATCATTCCATCGCCAAACACGCACAAATCGTGTAAATGGTGTCACATAAGAAAATTTACGCCTAGCGGCGAGCCACTACCCAAGGAAGATAGAACCAACTCATATAAAGAGATTACCACTTTGTAGCCACCTACCACAACCTAAAAGGATCCACTGCAATAACGTAAACAGTAAGATACTCCACTCTTCTCGTGTGAATGAATTATTTAATGGGTTTATAATTTACGATTAAAATTTCCGATAAAGATTTTGCCTACTTGTGGTTTTCAGTAAAGCTGCGATTTCGTTCCATAGATTCCGAACTACATCTTCAGGATTCCACAAATTCCTTCGTTCATGGACTAAACTTACCAGTTTCTCACAGTCCATATTTCGTCTGTGAGAACGACGGCCGATTCGACCGAAGAAAACAAACTGATTTGAATTTCATCTATTTTAGTCTGAAGTCTGTACGTTCGGGCGGTGAGATTCGCTGCATTGTGACCAGGTGTACTGATTTGAAAAGATCGGCCTTCTTTGGTCGATGTCGCTCTGCAATGGAATTCACCAATGTCGGTGCCACTGTGACCGCAGCCTTAGAGTTGTGCGACTGAGAGTACTCTGCAGAGCGTGTTGCCTAACTTTGCTCCCTGACGAGCCGTAAACCTCCGGGGCTGGCAGCGGCTACCGCCCGTCGTCTGGGACCTAACTGTATAATTAACTTCTCAGGCGCCACCGCACGAGACCCTCTCAGTAGCGATGATCTTGTCTAATGCCCAACGGAACTTCGAGGTTCCCGACCGATGCAGATTGCATCAGAAGCTCTATGGTGTGGACATGATTCTTAGCAAGCAACGGCTTGTCAACCAATGTAATTGCTGTTATATCCATCAGCTGACAGCTGTTTCATGATCTTATCCAACACTTTTCAAGGACACTTTTTTTTGCCTGGTTCGTACCTGATAAAGTACACTGAGGCACAAAACATTATGACAACATACTTAATAGCGTGTTGGTCCACGTTTGGGATGCAATACAACAGTGATTCTGCAAGCAATCGATTCTACAAGCCGTTCGTAGGGCTTCAGAAGAATGTGGCCACAGCTTTCTATGCGCAGGGCACGCAGTTTCCGTAAATAAACAGTCGGAGGTTTGTAGGCGCGGAACTGGCGCCCATTTGCGTCCCCCATGTGTTCCATCGAGTTCAGATCAGACATCTTTGTCGGTCCACTATTCTCCCGGAAATTGCTGTCGCCGTCTGCGAAGACATCAAGCGTGAGGGGACGCAGGTGCTCCGGAAAAATGATCATGTATTCCACAGCTATCACGATGCTTTGCCTAGTACCACAGATCCAATGGAAGCGCAGATGAATGTTCTCCACAGAATAATATAGCCCTCACGGGCCTGCGCTGACACGTGGTGCGCTGCATATTTCCAGCTGTCGTTCTCCTGGAAGACGGCATATCCGGACAATTTCAATGACCTGGTGCCACAGGGAAAGTGTTTCATCGGAGCAGGCGATACGTTTCCGTTGATCCAACGGTCCAGTCTCGATGAATCCGTATCTACAGGAATTTTGTTGGGTTAGCATGGGGACATGTAGAGGTCCTTGTTGCGGAGCCTCGTGGTCAAAGCTTCGTGTTCAACAATGTGCGCTGAAACACTTGTGCCTGCACCAGCATTGCACTCTCTCGTCAGATCTATCACAGATCGCCGTCTAACCTTGTTTACTGAGCGGGCAAGCCTCATACATCCATGGTCTCTGATGAGACGTGTACATCCAATGTCTTGTCACCTAATCATGGAATCCGTCCTTCAAGCACTTTACACATACAATATGTTGACGATAGAAGACTGCGAACGCTCGACCAGTTTCACCGTTTCCGCGGTACTCGTTCCCAGGATCCGCTCCATAATAATCGGTCCTTTGGCAAGGTCTCTTGCGTCAGGGGATATTTCCGTTTCCGGTACATATCGTGTCTAGAACGATTCCCCACTCGTCTCTGCTCTGCTTATATACTTTTTTTTTATCATGTGATGTGTTCGCAGTGCAGTAGGCAGTGGTCATACATAAACTTTTGGGACCATCAGTGTATTTATTTTGGGAACAGTCAGTCCGTAACTGCACTGTTTGTATTACACACTGAAGTAAAAAAAACGCAACACCAAAAAATAATCAATGTAGAGTAATGAAATTTCGAGAATACATTCGTCTAGGTAACGTATTTTAGTAATACTGAAAGATCAAAGGTCAATGTAAGCGCGAGATAAGCCGTTGCAAATGCGACAAGCTGGTACATTTTAACCTGTGTAATCGCCAGAATGTTGAATGCAAGACTGTGTTGTTCAGGTGCCGGATGTCAGTTTGTGGGATGAAGTTTCAAGCGTGTTGCGTTTGGTTGGACAATACAGGGACGATTATCGTCCGATGATGTCCCATATGTGCTCGATTGGACATGGATCTCATGATCGTGCAGGACAAGGCAATATGTCAACACTCCGTAGAGCATGCTAGGTTAGAAAAGCGGTATGTGAGGGAGTGTTATCTTGTTGGAAAGCACCCGCTGGAATGCTGTTTCTGAATGGCAGCACAACAGGTCGAATCAAATATACGTATAGATTAGCGTGCGTAGAGAAACCGCGAGATTTCGTCAGCTGTCATATGAAATCGCACCCAAAATCATAACTCCAGGTGTAGGCGCAGTCTGCCTAGCACACAGACATGCTGGTTGTAGGACCTCAATTAGCCTTCTTCTAATCAACACACGGCCATAACTGGCACATCATGGAATCTCAGAACGCTGACCTTTTCCTGACAAACTTGAGAGAATCGTACTGGTAAGCGGTCTAGGATACCTTATGTGCTTTTTTTATTTATGGACAGGCCTAGTCCTTTCTTCTGTGGTTTCAAGTATAGTCCTTTTCCGATGGCTACTGCTTCCATCATATGATTATGCTTCTTGTATCCTCTAGCTGCTCTAGGGAGTTCTGTGCGTTCTTGACTGTTCCACCAATAGTCACAGCACACCAGCAAGTGAACCCATCGCTGAGAGACCTGTAAGGGCAGGAATGAGGAAGGAGATGATTCCGCCTGATGTCGTGCATATTTGCAGAACCCAAGGTGCTTTAACTAGTGCTTTATGCTTCAGGGCGCTTTCAGCTGCATATATCACCGTCAGGATTGAGCTTTTTAAGCGCCCTTGCCCTGACTTCTTTTTCTTCTGCATCATCTTTGTCTTCTTCTCCTTAATCTCCAGTGAACGACGTGCGACGTTCATAACTTGCTTGAAATTCACACCCAAACCAAAATTAGTTTTACCACACATGATTTTATCAACTACAAATGCTGCAATGTGCTGTCCTACAGCCGATATCCCCTCTCGAACGTACTGCCTTGGCTTTATCAGCTGAAATTCGATCTGCAGCCTGACGTCCTGGGATGTCTTTACGTTTTGCATATGCAATGCCGTGTTCCAAACACGCCTCGTCAAGCAGGTTAATCACCCTATCCCCACGAGCCAAAGGTTTCGAAGCTTTGTACCAGGTCTGCAGTAATTATACACCGGAATCTGCAATTCGACAGAAAGTTTGTCGAGTATACCACCACTTCTCGTAATGCGTCCCTATCACACATGTTATGCTACTGTGCTGGTTGTGCATCCCATTATACAGCAGATCGTCAGCGTTAATCCAGCCGATTTGTGTTGCAGGAAAAGCAAGGCATTTAACTAGTGCACCATTCCTTCAACGTCTTATGACATCCTCTATGAGAAACGCTTATGGTTCTGAGCCCTTCCACACTTTCTCATTGTAAAAGTATCCTGAAATTTCAGTGACAGTGCTATCCTTTAAGATGTTCTCTGCACTTTAAAACTATGGACATCTTGCTCAACCAGTTTGGGAGGTTTAACTTCTCAAAAGCTGTCTTGTGTTTTGAGATACATACCAAATCACCCACATTAAATTTACGTTTACATGGCTTGAGCATTTTAATACGATAGTATACCGTATCCATGAGTCGTTTATCATGAACATCGATTGGTCTCATTTTTATTGTGCTATGTTTGGTTATATTACAGTGTGCAATTACTTCTGGATGGATATCTGTCCATTTGTATGATTTGCGAAGATTAAAATGCATTCACATTTGACCTTTTGTTGTTCAGTTCTGACGTTCCACAGGACTCGCCTTCAGGTGGATGAATGTTGAGTACCTATTGTAAACCTCTCCACTGTGATCAATTTGGAGGTTACCTGGCATTGATTCTTCTCCATCTGCAATAAACAGTCAAACACTGCCACGAAAGTTCTCCCCATTCTTGTTTTAACAGGTAGTTCCCAGGAAAATTTGGAGTATGAATAAATAACCATTAAACTATATCTGAAACCATTATTCTCGTGTGAATATTCCCTCATATCTTTAAGATCAGCCCGCCAAAAGTTACCCATATCTTTAATCGTAACATGCCTATGAAGTATGTTTTGCCTGTTGGTTTGTGCACTTCTCGAACTACCATCTCCATACTAATTGGCTTATGCCTCTCCTCCTAATGGAGTGGAAGTTACAAACTATCCTTCACTTCAAAGATCTCTTTAATTTTCCTGTAGGCAGTATCTATCTTGCCCCTAGTGAGATAAGCCTCAACATCCTTTCATTTGCCCTCTAGCCATCCCTGCTTAGCCATTTTGCACTTCCTGTCGATCTCATTTCTGAGACGTTTGTATTTCTTTTTGCCTGCTTCACTTAATGCATTTTTGTATTTTCTCCTTTCATTAATTAAATTCAATATTTCTTCTGTTGCAAAAGGATTTCTACTAGTCCTCGTCTTTTTACCTACTTGATACTCTGTTGCCTTCACTACTTCATCCCTCAAAGCTAGCCATTCTTCTTCTACTGTATTTCTTTCCCCCCATTCTTGTCAATTGTTCCCTTATGCTCTCCCTGAAACTCTGTAGATCCTCTGGTTTAGTCAGTTTATCCAGGTCCCATTACCTTGAATTTCCACCTTTCTGTAGTTTCTTCAGTTTTAATCTACAGTTCATAATCAATAGATTGTGGCCAGAGTCCACATCTGCCCCTGGAATTACAATTTAAAACCTGGTTCCTAAATCTCTGTCTTACCATTATATAATCTATCTGAAACCTGTCAGTATCTTCAGGCTTCTTCCATGTATACAACCTTCTTTCATGATATTAAAAATATTTCTGACATCATGTGGATCCCTGTATTCCTTAGCATCTTTCTCTAAAACTATATTACTGCTTCTCTTGTTTTTAGAAGATGAAATTTCATTCTGGTAAATTTTGTATTTAATTAATCTTACAATTCTAGTATAGGTTCACTTCTTGCCCTTATATGTGTCAATGTCAGCCACAGTTTTGGTGATCTGGCAATTTTCATATGCCATTTTTAGATCCTCCCTTGAATTTGTAGTATCTGAGGTGATCATTCTCTTAGTAACTCCCATATTTAAACTTTCAGATAAAATGGGACAAGCAATATTCATGTAATAGTACAGTATTGAGCAAACATAATCCCATCTCTCCATAACATTACTATCAATACAGTATCAAATTAAGTTATGTGATTCACTTCCCTGAATGTTCTCCCACTTGATGGGATCCACAGAATATGATGAATTAATGAAATGGTGAGTGAATAATAAATGTATTGCAGTGTAATTGCAAAGTCAAGATGTTGAGCATACTGCTACCTTGACGTTTTTTTCTAAAGTACCATGCTGTATGCTGAAAGTATCAGTTTGAAGGCTAATTTATTTCATTTTCTGACTTTTTAGCAACAGCCGTACTTTCCAAATCAATTCACAAAGGAACTCATGTCTTTCTATTGAGCTCAAAACACTTTCTGCCCAAAAGTTTACTCTCATTCAGCTGAACATCAGCCACTGGCTGGTGGTAATAAAAAAAATTAAAAAAAAAAAAAACAGCTTCCACCCAGATAACTGCACCTTCTTCCTGTCATCTACAGCACATATTGCTGCACTCACTTTGTCACCTATAATATTATTTATTATTTCATTTTCTTTTTTATTTATGATTTTAATCATCCGTTGTACAACGTATAGAAAATGATATTGCACAAGTCATTGTGATTTAAATACACATTTTTGAATTATTTTTGAATTATTTAAATTGGTCTAGGCTTAATATAATCAAATGCAGTAGAGAGGTCTAGAAATATGGCTGAGATCTACTTTTTGCTGTCTGCTGCATTTAACACTTCACTTAGGAATGCAAAAATAGTAGTCTCAGTAGATTTAGATTTTCAGGACCCCTGTTGTGATTTGAGAAGTAATGATGTTTTTCTATGAAAATGTTTTTTCAATTATTTTGGAAAAACCAGATAGTAGTGAAATAGGCCTGTAGTTTGATACTTCTGTTTTTATCCCTTTCTTGAACAGAGGATTTATTTTAGCTGTCTTCAATTTTTATGGGAACACCCATTCTGATAGAGAACAGTTACAGATGTCAACAAGTCACCTGGCTACAAGAGCACAGTTCTTCAAGATGTAGTGAGGGATATAGTCAGTACCAACAGAGAATTTGGGATTCAATTCTTTAATTATAGCAAGTATTTCCACTTCATTGGTGAGGTGCAGAAAAATTGATTTATTATTCACAGTACATTAAGACTGATTTCTGGGAGCACACTGTAAATTGTTATTTATAAGATGTTCAGCTATTTGTGTAAGGCAGGAACTAAATTTATTTGACGTTTTTGTAGGTTCAGTTATCACAGCTGATGTCTCCATTAGGCAGTTAATATTATGGAAATCTGTCTCCTCTGCTGCAGTTTCCTCCCTTACAATATTCCACACAGCTTTAACCTTATTTGTGGAATTTTTTATGTATGTGCCATTTGCCATTGTTTTTTCCTGTTTCACAAAATTTTTGAAGACTCCAGATTGAAATTTTCACTCTGCTGTGGAGCATGGGCTGATATGAATGTAGGCAACAATGTACTTGTAGAAGTAAAGCTGTGAGGATGGGTCCTGAGACATGCTTTCGTAGCTCAGACAGTAGAACACCTACCTGCAAAATGCAAAGGTCCGAAGTTCGAGTCTCAGTCTGCACACAGTTCTGAGTCATGCTTCAGTAACTCAGATGGTAGAGCACTTTTCCGAGAAAGGTAAAGGTCCCAACTTTGAGTCTCAGTCTGGGGCACAGTTTTAATCTGCCAGGAAGTTTCATTTTTGAAGATCTTTTTATACATTTTATAATAAGTATCAGATTCTGGTGATGAGAGCTGTTTGGATAATCTGTGTAGTAGTTAGGCAGCAACGGCAAGCCAAGAGAGACACAGCAACAAGGAAGCAACTGATTTTGAGACTTTTATGAGTTCCTAATCAGGAGCAAATTTTATAATATCATCTGTGTGCTTTCATATTTTAGTTTCTTGAGTTTCTGTGTGTAAATTTAATATCTAATTACCACAGTTCTTGCATTATCATTTGTGTCAGAAACTAAACTGATTTTCTGGCATATTAAAAGTTCCTGATTATTTGGTTTAACCTGTGTGCTTTGGTAGTTAGGTTTTTGAATCTCTGCATATTAATCTAATTTATTAGACAAAGTTCCTGTGTTTTCGTCAGGATCTACAGTAGAGTTGCCCAGCATGTGCCGATAGTTCGTTTATCTGCATAGATTAGTTTTCCACGGTCTTCAATATGGACAAGGTCTGCGATTGTTGTGTGCGGATGTGAGCCAAGTTGGTGACACTTTGCTCTCAGCTTCAGACTGTGATGACTTTGGTTACACAGCTTGAGGCTGCAGTGGATGGGTACCACTGTTGTGGGTCAGCCGTGGGGATCCAATGGATGTCCAGCATGCCTGAGTCCTCCGATTGGTCCTCATCGGTGACCAGCCCCTAGCCCAGTTACTGCTGATACGGAGGTTGACACCTCACCTGCGGTCAAGTGAGGGATCCCTCCATGGTGCAGCAGGCAGTGAAAGACTTCCCAGGCACCTGCATGTAAGGCCTCCTTGGTTTGTCTGACAAACAGGTTCCAGGTGATGTCTGTGACTGACACTGTCGTTGAGCCAGGTGCCATCACCTGTTCTGTTTCAGAGGAAACCTCTCAGCCTGCAAGATCTGGACAATCACAGAGGGTGGGATTATTCATAGTTGGAAGCTCCAATGTTAGGTGCATTATGGGGTCCCTTAGGGACATGATTGCCAAGAAGGGAAAGAAAACCGATATGCACTCTGTGTGCATACCGGGTGGAGTCAGTCCAGATGTGGAAAGGGTCCTCCCAGATTCCATGAAGAGCACAGGGTGCAGCCAACTGCATGTCGTGGCTCATGTCGGTACCAATGATGTGTGTCACTTTGGATCAGAAGAGATTCTCTCTGGTTTCCAGCAGCTAACAGAAGTGGTAGAGGCTGCCATTATTACTTGAGAGATGAAAGCAGAGCTGACCATTTGCGGCATAGTCGACAGGACCTAATGCAGACATCAGGTAGAGAGCAGAGTGGAGACTCTGAATCAGAGGCTCAGACAGTTCTGTTTCTGTGTAGGCTGTAGATTCCTCGACTTGAACCAAAGGGTGGTGGGGTTTCAGGTTGCGGTGAACAGGTCAGGTGCCCACTATATGCATGAGGCAGTTACATAGGTAACAGGGGGTGCATGCCATGAACTGGGGAGTTTTTTTAGGTTAGAGGGTCTCCAGAAAACACAAGAAGGGCTTCAATCACAAAGAGTTGCAGGCCAAGACCAGGAAGTATGTAGATAGAGGAATCATCTGTATAACATTGGTAAATTGCCGTAGCTGTGTTGGGAAAATACCAGAGCTCCAAGCACTAATAGAAAGCACCGATGCTCAAACCTTTATAGGCTCTGAAAGCTAGTTAAAGCCAGAGATAAGCTCAGCCACAATTATTGCAAAGAACCTAATGGTGTTTCAAAAGCATAGGCTAAACACAGTTGGCAGTGGACTGTTTTTTGCATTTAGAAGTAGTTTACCTTGTCACGAAATTGAAGTAGATAGTTCCTAAGAGTTAGTATGAGCAGAGGTCATTGTGGGCAACAAGAATAAAATAATAATTGGATCCTTTTACTGACCTCACAATTCAGATGATACAGTTGCTGAAAGGTTTAAAGAAAGCTTGAGTTTGATTTCAAACACGTACCCAACTCATATGATTATACACTCCTGGAAATTGAAATAAGAACACCGTGAATTCATTGTCCCAGGAAGGGGAAACTTTATTGACACATTCCTGGGGTCAGATACATCACATGATCACACTGACAGAACCACAGGCACATGGACACAGGCAACAGAGCATGCACAATGTCGGCACTAGTACAGTGTATATCCACCTTTCGCAGTAATGCAGGCTGCTTTTCTCCCATGGAGACGATCGTAGAGATGCTGGATGTAGTCCTGTGGAATGGCTTGCCATGCCATTTCCACCTGGCACCTCAGTTGGACCAGCGTTCGTGCTGGACGTGCAGACCGCGTGAGACGACGCTTCATCCAGTCGCAAACATGCTCAATGGGGGACAGATCCGGAGATCTTGCTGGCCAGGGTAGTTGACTTACACCTTCTAGAGCACGTTGGGTGGCACGGTATACATGCGGACGTGCATTGTCCTGTTGGAACAGCAAGTTCCCTTGCCGGTCTAGGAATGATAGAACGATGGGTTCGATGACGGTTTGGATGTACTGTGCACTATTCAGTGTCCCCTCGACGATCACCAGAGGTGTACGGCCAGTGTTGGAGATCGCTCCCCACACCATGATGCCGGGTGTTGGCCCTGTGTGCCTCGGTCGTATGCAGTCCTGATTGTGGCGCTCACCTGCACGGCGCCAAACACGCATACGACCATCATTGGCACCAAGGCAGAAGCAACTCTCATCGCTGAAGACGAGACGTCTCCATTCGTCCCTCCATTCACGCCTGTCGCGACACCACTGGAGGCGGGCTGCACGATGTTGGGGCGTGAGCGGAAGACGGCATAACGGTGTGCGGGACCGTAGCCCAGCTTCATGGAGACGGTTGCGAATGGTCCTCGCCGATACCCCAGGAGCAACAGTGTCCCTAATTTGCTGGGAAGTGGCGGTGCGGTCCCCTACGGCACTGCGTAGATTCCTACGATCTTGGCGTGCATCCGTGCGTCACTGAGGTCCGGTCCCAGGTCGACGGGCACGTGCACCTTCCGCCGACCACTGGCGACAACATCGATGTACTGTGGAGACCTCACGCCCCAAGTGTTGAGCAATTCGGCGGTACGTCCACCCGGCCTCCCGCGTGCCCACTATACGCCCTCGCTCAAAGTCCGTCAACTGCACATACGGTTCACGTCCACGCTGTCGCGCCATGCTACCAGTGTTAAAGACTGTGATGGAGCTCCGTATGCCACGGCAAACTGGCTGACACTGACGGCGGCGGTGCACAAATGCTGCGCAGCTAGCGCCATTCAACGGCCAACACCGCGGTTCCTGGTGTGTCCGCTGTGCCGTGCGTGTGATCATTGCTTGTACAGCCCTCTCGCAGTGTCCGGAGCAAGTATGGTGGGTCTGACACACCGGTGTCAATGTGTTCTTTTTTCCATTTCCAGGAGTGTAGTTGGAGGTGACTTTAATTTACCCTTGATATGTTAGCAAAAATACATGTTTAATTCTGGTGGTATGCATAAAACACCATCCAAATTGCGCCTTATGCATTCTCTGAAAATTATTTTGAGCAGTTAGTTCGTGAGCCCATGCGAATGGTAAACAGGTGAGAAAACACACTTGACCTCTTAGCAACAAATAATCCTGAGTTAATAATGAGCATCAAAACGGACATAGGAACAGAAGGTTGTTGTAGCAAGATTAAATATTGTAACCCCTAAATCCTCCAAAAATAAATGAAAAATATACCTATTAAAAAAGCAGATAAAAATTCACTTGAGAACCTCCACTCCTCCCAAATTAATAACATAAGTGTAGACCAGATATGGCTTGAATTCAAAGAAATAGTACTGGCAGCAATTGAGAAATTTGTTGTTGTTGTTGTTGTTGTTGTTGTTGTTGTTGATGTGGTCTTCAGTCCTGAGACTGGTTTGATGCAGCTCACCATGCTACTCTATCCTGGGCAAGCTTCTTCATCTCCCAGTACCTACTGCAAACTACGTCCTTCCAAATCTGCTTAGTGTATTCATCTCTTGGTCTCCCTCTACGATATTTACCCTCCATACTGTCCTCCAATACTAAATTGGTGATTCCTTGATGCCTCAGATCATGTCCTACTAACCAGTTCCTTCTTCTAGTCTAATTGTGCCCAAACTCCTCTCCTCCTCAATTCTATTCAATAACTCCTCATTAGTTATATAATCTACCCATCTAATCTTCAGCGTTCTTCTGTAGCACCACATTTTGAAAGCTTCTATTCTCTTCTTGTCCAAACTATTTATCATCCATGTTTCACTTCCACACATGGCTACACTCCATGTAAATACTTTCAGAAATGGCTTCCTGACTCTTGAATCTAATTCCCTCAGCATCACCTCAGTAAACTCGACTACATTCCATTACCCTCATTTTGCTTTTGTTGATGTTCATCTTATATCCTCTTTTCAAGACACTATACATTCCGTTCAACTGCTCTTCCAAGTCCTTTGCTGTCTCTGACAGAATTACAATGTCATCAGTGAACCTTAAAGTTTTTATTTCTTCTCCATGGATTTTAATACCTACTCCAAACTTTTCTTTTGTTTCCTATAGTGCTTGCTCAATATACAGTTTGAATAACATGAGGAGAGGCTACAACCCTGTCTCTCTCCCTTCTCAACCACTGCTTCCCTTTCATGTCGCTCGACTTTTATAACTGCCATCTGGTTTCTGTAGAAATTGTAAATAGCCTTTCACTCCCTGTATTTTGCCCCTGCCACTTTCAGAATTTGAAAGAGAGTATTCCAGCCAACTTTGACAAAAGATTTCTCTAAGTCTACAAGTGCTAGAAACGTAGGTTTGCCTTTTCTTAATCTAGCCTCCAAGATAAGCTGTAGGGTCAATATCGCCTTACATGTTCCAACATTTCTACAGAATCCAAACTGATCTTCCCTGAGATCAGCTTCTACCAGTTTATTCCATTCGTCTGTAAAGAGTTAGCATTAGTATTTTGCAGCCGTGACTTATTAACCTGATAGTTTGGTAATTTTCACATCTGTCAACACCTGCTTTCTTTGGGATTGGAATTATTACATTCTTCTTGAAGTCTGAGGGTATTTCGCCTGTCTCATACATTTTTCTCAGCAGATGGTAGAGTTTTGTCAGAACTGGCTCTCCCAAGGTTAATGGAATGTTGTCTACTCTGGGGCCTTGTTCCGACTTAGGTCTTTCAGTGCTCTGTCAAACTCTTCATGCAGTATCATATCTCCCATTTCATCTTAATCTACATCCTCTTCCATTTCCATAATATTGCCCTCAAGTACATCACCCTTGTATAGACCCTCTATATACTCCTTCCACCTTTCTACTTTCCCTTCTTTGCTTAGAACTGGTTTACCATCTGATCTCTTGATATTCATACAAATAGTTCTCTTTTCTCCGAAGGTCTCTTTAATTTTCCTGTAGGCAGTATCTATCTTACCCCTAATGAGATAAGCCTCTACATCCTTACATTTGTCCTCTAGCTATCCCTGCTTAGCCATTTTGTACTTCCTGAAGACCTCATTTTAAGACATTTCTTTTTGCCTGCTTCATTTACTGCATTTTTGTATTTTCTCCTTTCATCAATTAAATTCAATATTTCTTCTGTTACCCAAAGATTTCTACTAGCCCTTGTCTTTTTACCTACTTGATCCTCTGCTGCCTTCACTAGTTCATCCCTCAAAGCTACCTATTCTTCGTCTACTTTATTCTTTCCCCTATTCTTGTCAATTGTTGCCTTATGCTCTCCCTGAAACTCTCTACAACCTCTGGTTTAGTCAGTTTACCCAGGTCACATCTCCTTAAATTCCCACCTTTTTGCAGTTTCTTCAGTTTTAATCTCCAGTTCATAACCAATAGATTGTGGTCAGTCCACATCTGCCCCTAGAAATGTCTTACAATTTAAAACCTGGTTCTGAAATCTCTGTCTTACCATTATATAATCTTTCTGAAACCTGCCAGTATCTCCAGGATTCTTCCATGTATACAACCTTCTTTTATGATTTGAATCAGGTGTTAGCTATGATAAAGTTATGCTCTGTGCAAAATTCTACCAGGTGGCTTCCTCTTTCATTTCTTACCCCCAATCCATAGTCACCTACTACATTTCCTTCCCTTCCTTTTCCTACTGTTGAATTCCAGTCACCAATGACTATTAAATTTTCGTCTCTCTTCACTATCTGAATAATTTCTTTTATCTCATCATACATTTCTTCAATTTCTTCACCATCTGCAGATCTAGTTGGCATATAAGCTTGTACTACTGTAGTAGTCATGGGCTTCGTGTCTATCTTGGCCACAATAACGCATGCACTATGCTGTTTGTAGTAGCTTACCTGCACTCCTATTAAGAGATTTATACCAAATAAATAAACAAACGACAAAGCTTATCCTCCTTGGTACACAAAACAGATCAGAACACTGCTGTAGAAACAATGAAACAAACATGCCAAATTTAAGCAGACGCAAAATCCTCAAGGTTGGCAGTTTTTAACAGAAGCTCGAAATTTAGTGCGGCCTTCAATGCTAGATGCTTATAGTAATTTCCACAATGAAACTTTGTCTCAAAATCTGGCAGAAAATCCAAAGAGAGTCTGATCGTAAGTGAAGTAGGTTAGCAGCAAGAAACAATCAATGCCTCCTCTGTGCAATAGCAATGGAGATACTATCAAAGACAGTGCTGCCAAAGCAGAGTTACTAAATACAGACTTCTGAAATGCCTTCACAAAGAATATGAAGTAAATATTCCAGAATTAAAATCAAGAAGAGCTGCCAACATGAGTAATGTAGGTGTAAATATCCTCAGAGTAGTGAAGCAACTTATATCATTTAATAAAAGTAAGGCTTCTGGTTCAGACTGTATACCAATTAGGTTCCTTTCAGAGTATGCTGGTGCATTAGCTCCATACTTAACAATTATATACAACCATTCAATCAACAAAAGACCCATGCCCAAAGACTGGAAAGTTGCACAGCTCACACCAGTATTCAAGAAACGTAGTAGCAGTAATCCACTAAATTACAAGCCCATATCATTAATATTGATATGCAACAGGATTTTGAAACATATATTGTGTTTAAACATTATGAATTACCTTGAAGAAAACAGTGTATTGACACAGTCAACATGGATTTAGAAAACATTGTTCTTATGAAACACAACTAGCTCTTTGTTCGCATGAAGTGTTGAGTGCTGTTGACATGGGATTTCAGATTGATTCTGCATTTCTGGACTTCTGGAAGGCTTTTGACACACAAGTGGCTCATAGTGAAATTGTGTGTTTATGGAAATCATCTCAGTTTGAGATGTCACAGTTCATAGTAATTGGCGGAAAGTCATTGAGTAAAGCAGAAGTGATTTCTGGCATTCCCCAAGGTAGTGTTATAGGCCCTTTGCTGTTACTCATCTCTATAAACAATTTGGGAGGCAATATGAGCAACTGTTTTAGGTTGTTTTCAAATGACGCTGTCATTTATTGACTAATGAAGTCATCAGAAGATCATAACAAATTGCAAAACAATTTAGAAAAGATATATGAATGGTGTGAAAATTGGCAGTTGACCCCAAATAATGAAGTGTGTGAGGTCATCTACATGAGTGCTAAAATGAATCTGTTAAACTTTGGTTATACAATAAATCAGTTGAATCTAAAGTCCGTAAATTCAACTAAATATCTAGGTATTAAAATTACAAACAACTTAAATTGGAAGGAACGCATAGAAAATGTTGTGAGGAGAGCTAACCAAAGACTGCATTTTATTGGCAGACTGCCTACACTAGGCTTGTGTTTTAGAATACTGTTACACAGCGTGGGATCCCAACTAAGGTAGGATTGATGGAGTACATCATAAAAGTTCAGAGAAGGGCAGCACATTTTGTCTTATTGCGAAGTATGGGAGAGAGTATCACTGAAATGATATAGGATTTGGGCTGGACATCATAATTTTTTTTTCTTTTTTTTCTGGCAAAATCTTCTCTCGAAATTCCAATCACCAACTTTCTCCTGCGAATAGAAAAAATATTTTGTTGACACTGACCTACATAAAGAGAGATGATTACCATGATAAAATAAGGGCAATCAGAGCTCGTACGGAAAGATATAAGCGTTTGTTCTTTCCATGTGCTATATGAGATTGGAATAATGAGAATTGTGAAAGTGGTTCGATGACTCCTCTGTCTGGCAGTTAAATGTAATTTTCAGAGTATCTGTGTAGATGTAGATGTTTGAGGACACCAGAATCTCAGAAGTGATCCATTTATGTTTTGTTTTCCTTGTATATATTTTCCTCTGTGTTGGAGGGAAGCACCATTCAAAACAGTAGGAAAAATTCCTGATAAAGTTATTAAATTTTCCATATGTGTGTTTTCAGTTATAAATCTCTTTACAGTTTTCTTTGCTCAAGTAATTGAGAAAGTGATTTATATTTTCATTACTGTAGCTTCTACTGGTGTTTGTTAGGCAGTGTTTAAATTGCAGCTCAGTTTCTGTGCTCAGAGAGAGTTTTTGGGTTGTGTGCTCCCCAAAGTCTGTGTTCTATTTTATATTTCATTTCTACATTTACAAATATCTGATCAACAATGGTAGATGAAATCTTGTAGTTGTAGTGTGAGTTTGTCAGAGTAACTGACAGAACACCATGCAACAACAGCTGTCTGACCATTTCTCTTCCAGATTACATGTGAGAAATATTGAAGCATGTAATATATCATTACAATTAAAATTTATCAGAGAAAAATATTCATGATGGTGAACAGGTGGCTATGATTGTATTTGCCAACTTTCTTGTTTTATTTGAAGTTCCAATGTTGTTTTTGTGATTATGCACTGAATTTTGTATATTTGAATGTTATGAGTATTGTGTAAGCATTAGAAAATGAAGCGACAGTTCTAAAAAAAGTAACTCTTGCAATATATTGCAGCTTTGGCTCCAATAAATGAGTCAAAGCAACAAAGACTGCTTGAAAAATATGGGCTAAATAGTTTGTTGGTTTCAGTACAGCCGGCACGGTAGCTCAGCATGTTCGGTCATAGGGTCGGCTGCCCTCTGTAATTAAAAAAAAAAAAAAAAAACCAGTGAATGGCTCAATAACGAACTTCAACAGGCATCAGGGGATGTCTTCCATGAACAATTGCAATGAACTATAATGAACAAAATGAGGATTTTTTTTAAAGTGGATAAATCATTTCATAGAATGGTTTCTCATTTCAAGGAGGATCATTTTTTAAGTGAATGAGTCTTTTCTTTCAGGAAGACCTATGAGATATGCCGTTTAACCCATGAAGGTATACATCAGTGTACCCAGGGAGAAAAAATAAATAATAATGATATTAATAATAATAATAATAAATAAATGTGACCATATCTACAGTGCTGCTTACACATTATCAGTTGTTTCATTGAACATTCCTATCCAGTACTATTACTCTTGTTGAGAATTGGTACTTTTATGCTAACTTCATGAACATAATTTCATGATAAGCCTTCAAAAGCATCTCCTAAAGTTAGGGTTATTTGTGCCACAGGAAATACAGGAGGCAGCACTTAAATCCAGACAAATTTCAATTTAAATTTCCCACCATATAGCAGTTCTGACAGAGTTCACAATTGGTGTTCTTGAAAGCTATAGGCATCTAGGAAACAGTCAGAACTTCAAAATGGCCTAGATGTTATGGACAAGTGTGGAGTGCATCCAAAGAGCCACAATTATCAAATGTCTGGATGTTCATCCACAGAAATAGTTCAATTCCTCAGATACCTGAGATCAACGGTTTACAATATTTTGTCCAAGTGTGATGCTTCAGGGAAGCCTGGGCAAGCTTCCTCTAACCCAGCTAGGAAGCCTCATTCAAGGAAATGTGTGTCACAAACTGAAGCAGTCACTGAAAAGGTTCAGGTGCTCATTGCAGAGTACTCAGGGCAATCCCTGAGGAAATTGGCATTAGTATTGAATCTCAGTGACTAAACAATGTATCAGATGGCAGAGCAGACCTCATACAAGCCTTTTAGTCCAAAACTGGCTCTCAGATAAGGTTGGCATATTCTGGTCAAAGGATTTCTGGCCCCCAAATAGCCCAGATTTTAATCCCCTCAACTACTATGTTTGGAGCATAGCTGAAAGCTACCAATAAGATGAGGCACCCTAATGTTGCACCATTACACAACAGTATCAAAGCAGCATTCGCAAATATGGATATTGCGGTTTTAAAGAGTATGAGTGATTGCTTCAGGACAAGATTGGAGGTGGTCACTGCAGCTGAAGGGCAGTACACTGAGTAACGTTACTCTTGAAATAAACCACTACCTACATGTAAAAGGATTTTCACTTTCATTTGCATTTTGTTTTAACAAATTATCTTTTAAGAAAATGTTTCATTTGTCCAGATTTAAAAGCTACATCATGTAATTCTTATGCACCTGGGAGTAAAACAGAGTGTCGAGTTCTATGAACTTCTTACTAGCAGTGTGTTAATTGCAGATAGCACTTGTTGACAACTGAGACACCTTGGGACACAAGACCCACAAGACTGCATCGGATATATTTCACAATATATATAGATGACCTAGTAGATAGTGTCGGAAGTTCCATGTGGCTTTTCGCGGATGATGCTGTAGTATACAGAGAAGTTGCAGCATCAGAAAATTGCAGCAAAATCCAGGAAGATCTTCAGCAGATAGGCACTTGGTGCAGGGAGTGGCAACTGACCCTTAACATAGACAAATGTAATGTACTGCAAATACATAGAAAGAAGGATCCTTTATTGTATGATTATATGATAGCGGAACAAATCCTGGTAGCAGTTACCTTCGAAAAATATCTGGGAGTATGCTTACAGAATGATTTGAAGTGGAATGATCATATAAAATTAATTGTTGGTAAGGTGGGTGCCAGGTTGATATTCATTGGGAGAGTCCTTAGAAAATGTAGTCCATCAACAAAAGAGGTGGCTTACAAAACACTTGTTCGACTTACACTTGAGTATTGCTCATCAGTGTGGGATCTGTACCAGGTCGAGTTGACAGAGGAGATAGAGGAGATCCAAAGAAGAGTAACACATTTGGTCACAGGGTTATTTGGTAGGCGTGATAGCATTACAGAGAAGTTTAACAAAACTCAAGTGGCAGATTCTGCAAGAGAGGCACTCTGCATCATGGTGTAGCTAGCTGTCCAGGTTTTGAGAGGGTGTGTTTCTGGATGAGGTGTCAAATATATTGCTTCCCCCTACTAATACCTACCAAGGAGATAACAAATGTAAGATTAGAGAGATTCGAGCATGCATGGAGGCTTTCCAGCAGTCGTTCTTCCTGCGAACCATACGTTACTGGAACAGGGAAGGGAGATAATGACAGTGGCAAGTAAAGTGCCCTCTGCCACACACCGTTGGGTGGCTTGTGGAGTATAAATGTAGATGTAGATGTAGATGTACTGCTAATACATGTTAATGATTGTCCTCATTCTTCTGATTTGACAAAAGAAGCTATTCAGTTGTCTGTTTGGGAGGTATTCCCTCACTCTTCTGTTGATCTCACAACCTCAAATGTTAAACGTTTTTGATTCTTATCAAATTACCACCAGGAAACATCTATTATAGACAAAAATTCACCTCAGACATGGCTTGACAACATCTTTAACACTAAATGAGCTTTCTAGAGGCATGGAACCAAGAACCTTATGTATTGCTGATGATTAAATTGTCTCTAATGTTTATCTGTTATGTTCAATAAACTACCATAAAAAGGTCATAAAATGTGCATTTGTGGCACCAGGGGGTTCAAAATTCTAAAATTCTTTTGTGGATATGTGCATGGTGAGCATGGGTTGCCAAGTCTTTGTAGTACTTTTTCCTTTCCTGTGCTGCAGTCTTACTCTCTGACTACATATTTTCTTATATTTGGTCTCTATGACAGATTCCTTGCTGACAACCTTGATTGATTTCTTTATTTTACACTATCTATTTCAATTAACTCTTGTTTGTTCACCACATCAGGATTTGACCTTCATCTTTACAATTTTTTTTCCTGATGTGGAGGTTGTGTGAGGAAGTAAGCCCACTATCCTGCATGATAGCCAGTCCATGTGGTGTGTTGTCAGGAACCCATATGCTGACAGTCCCCTGGCTATAACAGGAAACCACTATTGATGCTAAATCTGATACCTCCTTGTGTATGCCAACGAGTAACTACCTGTTAATTCAGGAGCATCAGGACTCAGATCAATAGCTCTAGCTGGGTAGACCCATGGTGAGATCTCCTTTGGAATAGCTATCAGTGAGTGGATACAAGTATTTGGCAGTCTCTTCAGGCAGACAGCAGTTCCTCAGTCCAGGTCTTTATGGTTCTAAGGACTAGCCTTCCTTGGCCACATGATGGGAGGACAACAAAACCAAGTAAATTGTAGAAACTTACACCTCTCACCTCCTGGCTTACTCCCAGACAGATGTATGGTCCTTTCTGCCTGGTAAACCAACGTTCTTTGAATACTGAAAATGCAGCTAGAGAAATCACTTCCAATAGCAAATTAGTGAATGGTTCCATCTTAATTGAAATGGTGAATCCTACCCAGCCCCAGGTGTTATTCTCTTATTACTTCTCCTACTTTGTGATTTCAAAGTGTGCCACCCCCTGTGGGAAAGTACCACATTGTCTGGTAGGAGCTTTCTGACTGACCAGCTTCTTTTTGATCTTGATATGTATCTCCTCAATTATAGGACTCTGAGGGGATCTTTCTGGTTACTGAGCTTATAATTTCTTCCACCACCCTTCTGATTTCACTACAATGATTGCAACATGACCAGTTTTGTAACTATGAACTCTTTTTGGTGATCCTGTCACTTACTTGTCAGCACCTGATGGACCAATTGCCACATGGGGCACTACAAAGGACCAAGTGGGAGTTGTTACATATGCTGTCACCTTCTCCTCTCAATGAGATTTCAGTGATGAACAAACAGCAGCAATGCCAATATTGTATTAATTACCAAAAGCTGGTTGAAACCAGACATAAATAGCAGTGAAATTTAGAACTCAGATTGGACAATGTTTAGGAAGGATAGGACTGATGCTATGGGATATGGCATGTTCATTGTAGTGTAAAGCTGTTTAAATGCACTTGAGATCGATACTGGGTCAGACTGTGAGATAATCTGGATAAGGCTGTCAATTAGACAAGGATTGACCATTGTATTAGGATGTTTTTATAGACCACCAGCATCTGCAACAAACACCGCAGAACATTTCAGGTAAAGTCTTAAGTACACAGGAAATAAATATCCAAATTATCCATACTTTAATCTGTCCTCCATTGACTGGGAAAATTACACATTTATCACAGGGGACAGAAGCAAATACTCGTGTGGAATTATTCTAGGAGCCCTCTCAACATACAACCTTGAGCAATTGTTTAGAAAACCAACTTGAGATGGGAACATATTAGATATCTTGGCAACAAACAGACCTGATCTTTATGAGGATGTCAATCTAGAAGAAGGTATTATCGACCATAATGTTGTTGTGGCTTCTACCTCAGTGGAAGTTGCAAAAACACCAAAGTAACAGCGTAGAGTTTTCTTGTTTGGGAAAGTAAAAAAAAAAAGTGTCATAAATGAATATCTTCATAGTGAGCTCCAAGCATTCACCATGGGACACAAAGATATTGTAAATCTTTGGTCGGAATTTAAAGGTATTGTCCACCATGTGCTAGAGAAGTATGTGCGTAGAAAAAATATAGGGGAGGGAAAGGATCCACCTTGGTACAACAAACATGTTAGGAAGAAGAGAATTTTGAACAGCCATTTTAAACGTAGTCACTTACCTGGTGACAAACAGAAATTACTCGAAATGAAAGCAGCTGTCAAAAGGTCAATGAGAGACACTTTTATCAAATTTGAAAGCAATATTTTATTTGTAGATTCTAAAAATAATCCCAAAATTTTTTGTTGTACATAAAATATATGAATGCAACAAATAATTCAGTACCTTCTCTTGCTGACAGTATGGGTAATGTAGCAGATGATGATAAACAGAAGACCAAAATTCTAAACCTTGCTTTCAAAAACTCGTTTACAGTAGAGGACTACAGCACCATTCCCCCTTTCATTTATCGAACAAATGGAAGGATAGTTGACATAATGTTTAGTGTATCTGGGATTGTAAAACAGTTAAGATCCTTAGATGCCAGGAAGGCAACTGGCCCAGACGGTATCCCCGTAAGATTATATGTTGACTATGCTACAGATATAGCACCATTCTTATCCACCATCTATTAGAGATTATTGCAACAGTGGAAAGTTCCATGGGACTGGAACAAGGCCAAGGTCATAGCAACCTATAAAAAGAGGAGAAAATCTGATGCACATAATTACTGGCCAATTTCACTGACATGGTTTGTTGTAGAATCATGGAACATAATTTGTGTTCAGACATAATTACCTTTCTAGACTCTGAGAAGCTCATCTGCTGAAACCAGCACGGTTTTAGGAAACAGGAGTCATGCGAGACACATGTGGCCCTCTATGTGCGTGATATACAACAGGCTCTAGATACCGACTCCCAGGTTGATGCCATATTTCTAGACTTTTGAAAGGCGTTCGACTCAGTTCCACACTGTCGCTTGCTCCAAAACGTGAGCACTTATGGCCTATCTGACAACGTATGAAGTTGGATAGAAAGTTTTCTAACAGATGGAGAGCAGTATGTTGTCCTGAATGGGGTGACTTTAACAGAAACAAGCGTAACTTCAGGTGTGTTCCAGGCCAGCATAAAAGGTCCGCTGCTTTTTATGATTTACATAAACAATCTGGTTGATGGCATTGACAGAGGCATTAGACTGTTTGCCAATGATGCTGTAGTCCAGTGTGCTCCCTGCCGCCATTGGATAAGCAGCTTCCAGCAGCAAGTCGTATACTCTTAGCTCACTTATTTGTTACATAGTTTAATTCTTAATTTCTTTGCGTGTTTTTCGGTACTTGCATTGATTAATTCATAAATTTTGGGCGTATTATAGTATTTGAGAGTTGTAGCATCACGCTTTAGTACCTGAATAGTGTAAATTCGAGCAGTCGTCTGTCTTCTGTTTTTGTTTTGAACAACCAGTGTCGGTTGGTCACAGCCAGTGTGCTCCCTGCCGCCGTTGGATAAGCAGGTGCCAGCAGCAAGTCATATGCTCTTAGCTCACTTATTTGTTACATAGTTTAATTCTTAATTTCTTTGCATGTTTTTTGGTACTTGCATTGTTTAATTCATAAATTTCCGGTGTATTATAGTATTTGAGAGTTGTGGCATTGCGGTTTAGTACCTGAATAGTGTAAAATCGTGTAGTCTCCTTCCGCCGCCGAGCTGTGTGTCAGCAGTGTGCAAGTAGGAGCATTACTGCAGTTACTAGGATATCTTGTATTTTAATAACTGTTTAAATTTTGTGTCAAATTGTTTGTGCTCTCTGTAGATTAGTTCAGACGTTCTTTGCACAACAGTTTTTAGAATGGATAGGGACTGCAACTGCTGTGTTCAGATGTGGGCTGTGTTGGCATCCCTTTGCTCCAAGCTTCAGGCAGTGTTGGCTTTGGTCACACAGCTTGAGGCTGTTGCCAGTGTGCATCACTGTGGTGGTCCAGATGGAAGTTTGTCGGGGACGCATCCCCTGATCAGACTACAGCTGTGGCTGCCCAGGATACTGCACATATTGAGGCTGACCCATCACCCGTGGTAGAGTGGGAGGTCATCTCGAGATATGGCAGGGGGAGAAAGACATTCAAGAGGGCTGAATGGAAGGCCTCTCCAGCCTGTCTGATGATCCGGTTTCAGGCTCTGTCTCTGGCTGATACTGATCTTTGGCCAGACATGGCTGCTTGTCCTGTTCCAGAGGTTGCCCCTCAGTCTGCAAGATCCAAGCAGTCACAGAGGGTGGGCTTACTGATAGTTGGGAGCTCCAACGTCAGGTGCATAATGGGCCCCTTAGGGATATGGCAGCAAGAGAGGGGAAGAAAACCAATGTGCACTCCATGTGCATACCGGGGGGAGTCATTCCAGATATGGAAAGGGTCCTTCCGGATGCCATGAAGGGTACAGGGTGCACCCATCTGCAGGTGGTCACTCATGTCAGCACCAATGACGTGCTTTGCTATGGATCAGTGGAAATTCTCTCTGGCTTTCAGCGGCTATCTGATTTCGTGAAGACTGCCAGTCTCGCTAGTGGGATGACAGCAGAGCTCACCATCTGCAGAATCGTCGACAGGACTGACTGTGGACCTTTGGAACAGAGCCGAGTGGAGGGTCTGAATCAGAGGCTGAGACAGTTCTGCGACCATGTGGGCTGCAGATTCATTGACTTGCACCATAGGGTGGTGGGGTTTCGGGTTCCGCTGTATAGGTCAGGAGTCCACTACACGCAGCAGGTGGCTACACGGGTAGCAGGGCTTGTGTGGTGTGGAGTGGGTGGTTTTTTTAGGTTAGATGGCCTCAGACAAGTACAGAAAGGGCAACAGCCTCAAAGGGTGCAAGGTAAGGTCAGGACATGTGGGGACCAAGCAGCAATCGGTATTGTAATTGTAAACTGTTGAAGGTGCATTGGTAAAGTACCAGAACTTCAAGCATTAATAGAAAGCACCAAAGCTGAAATCATTATAGGTATGGAAAGCTAGCTGAAGCCAGAGATAAATTCTGCCAAAATTTTTACAAAGGTACAGACGGTGTTTAGAAAGGATAGATTGCATGCAACCAGTTGTGGCGTGTTTGTCGCTGTTACTAGTAATTCATTCTGTAGTGAAGTAAAAGTGGATAGTTCCTATGAATTATTGTGGGTGGAGGTTAATAATTGGCTCCTTTTACCGACCTCCCGACTCAGCAGTATTAGTGGCATAACAACTGAGAGAAAATCTGGAATACATTTCACATAAATTTTCTCAGCACGTTATAGTCTTAGGTGGAGATTTCAATTTACCAGATACAGAGTGGGGCACTCAGATGTTTAGGATGGGTGGTAGGGATAGAGCATTGAGTGACATTATACTGAGTGCACTATCTGAAAATTACCTCGAGCAATTAAATAGAGAACTGACTCGTGGAGGTAACATCTTGGACCTACTGATAACAAACAGACCCGAACTTTTCAACTCTGTAAGCGCAGAACAGGGAATCAGTGACCGTAAGGCCATTGCAGCATCCCTGAGTATTGAAGTAAATAGGAATATAAAAAAAGGGAGGAGGGTTTATGTGTTTAGTAAGAGTAATAGAAGGCAGATTTCAGACTACCTAACAGATCAAAACGAAAATTTCTGTTCCAACACTGACAATGTTGAGTGTTTATGGAAAAAGTTCAAGGCAATCGTAAAATGCGTTTTAGACAGGTACGTGCTGAGTAAAACTGTGAGGGACGGGAAAAACCCACTGTGGTTCAACAACAAAGTTAGGAAACTACTGCAAAAGCAAAGAGAGCTTCACTCCAAGTGTAAACGCAGCCAAAACCTCTCAGACAAACAGAAGCTAAACGATGTCAAAGTTAGCATGAGGAGGGCTATGCGTGAAGCATTCAGTGAATTCAAAAGTAAAATTCTATGTACCGACTTGACGGAAAAACCTAGGAAGTTCTGGTCTTACGTTAAATCAATAAGTGGCTCAAAACAGCATATCCAGACACTCTGGGATGATGATGGCATTGAAACAGAGGATGACACATGTAAAGCTGAAATACTAAACACCTTTTTCCAAAGCTGTTTCACAGAGGAAGACCAAACTGCAGTTCCTTCTCTAAATCCTCACACAAACAAAAAATGGTTGACATCAAAATATGTGTCCAAGAAATAGAAAAGCAACTGGAATCACTCAACAGAGGAAAGTCCACTGGACCTGATGGGATACCAATTCGATTCTACACAGAGTACACGAAAGAACTTGCCCTCTTTCTAACAGCCATGAACCCCAAGTCTCTAGAGGAATAGAAGGTTCCAAATGATTGGAAAAGAGCACAGGTAGTCCCAGTCTTCAAGAAGGGTCGTCGAGCAGATGCGCAAAAATATAGACCTATATCTCTGACGCTGATCTGTTGTAGAATTTCAGAACATTTTTTGCTCACATATCATGTCATTTCTGGAAACCCAGAATCTAATCCTTAGGAATCAACATTGATTCCAGAAACAGCGATTGTGTGAGACCCAACTCGCTTTATTTGTTCATGAGACCCAGAAAATATAGATACAGGCTCCCAGGTACATGCTATTTTTCTTGACTTCCAGAAGGCATTTGATACAGTTTCGCACTGTTGCCTGATAAACAAAGTAAGAGTCTACGGAATATTAGACAAGCTGTGTGGCTGGATTGAAGAGTTTTTGGCAAACAGAACACAGCATGTTGTTCTCAATGGAGAGACGTCTACAAACATTAAAATAACCTCTGGCATGACACAGAGGAGTGTTATGGGGGCATTGCTTTTCACAATATATATAAATGACCTAGTAGATAGTGTCGGAAGTTCCATGTGGCTTTTTGCGGATGATGCTGTAGTATACAGAGGAGTTGCAGCATTAGAAAATTGTAGCGAAATGCAGGAAGATCTTCAGCAGATAGGCACTTGGTGCAGGGAGTGGCAACTGACCCTTAACATAGACAAATGTAACGTATTGTGAATAAATAGAAAGAAGGATCCTTTATTGTACGGAACAAACACTGGTAGCAGTTACTTCTGTAAAATATCTGGGAGTATGCGTGCGGAACGATTTGAAGTGGAATGATCATATAAAATTAATTGTTGGTAAGGTGGGTACCAGGTTGAGATTCATTGGGAGAGTCCTAAGAAAATGTAGTCCATCAACAAAGGACGTGGCGTACGAAACACTCGTTCGTCCTATATTTGAGTATTATTCATCAGTGTGGGATCCGTACCAGGTCGGGTTGACGGAGGAGATAGAGAAGATCCAAAGAAGAGTGGCGTGTTTGGTCACAGGATTATTTGGTAAGCGTGATAGCATTATGGAGATGTTTAGCAAACTCCAGTGGCAGACTCTGCAAGAGAGGCACTCTGCATTGCAGTGTAGCTAGCTGTCCAGGTTTTGAGAGGGAGCATTTCTGGATGAGGTATTGAATATATTGCTTCCCCCTATTTATACCTCCTGAGCAGAGGAAATTAGACAGATTCGAGCATGCACGGAGGCTTTCTGGCAGCCGTTCTTCCCAAGAACCATACGCGACTGGAACAGGGAAGGGAGATAATGACAGTGGCACGTTTAATGCCCTCTGCCACACACCGTTGGGTGGCATGCAGAGTATAATTGTAGATGTAGATGTAGTATCACATGAAAGTTGTGAGAAAATCAATGAGTATTTACAGAAAATAAATGCATTGTGTAATGACTGGCAGTTATCTCTCAGTATTAATAAGTGTAACCTACTGCATATAATATAATGTATGATTCAAAATAAATGCCCACTCTTTGGAAGCAGTAACATCCGTCAAGTATCTAGGCAAGACTATTGGAAATAATCTCAAATGGAATGATCAGATTACACAAGTAATGGTGAAGGCAAACTCTAGATTGTGGTTTATTGGTAGAACCATGAAGCAAGGCAATCGTTCAACAAAGGAATTGCTTACAATGCGTTAGTTCATCCAGTCTTAGAGTATTGTTCATCTGTATGGGACCCTTAACAGATTGAGAAGGTTCAAAGAGTGGCAAGATTTGTGACTAGTACATTTAGCCATCATGAGAGCGTTACAAATCTCATAGAAAGTTTGAAGCGGGACTCACTTGCAGATAGGCAATGTGCTAAATGGAAGGAGTTACTCACTAAATTCTGAAATCTGATCTTCGCCAAGGATGTAGAGCATATATTATTACCACCACCTTTCAAATTGCACAATGATCACCATTCAAAGATAAAAGAAATTAGAGCTCGTAATGAGGTGTTCAGACAGTCATTTTTACCTTGCATGATACGTGAGTGGAACAGGGGGGGTGGGGGTGGATATGACTTCTGTACGAATTGTGCTCTCCACCACACAACACACACTGCTTGGTGGCTAGAGGAGTATATATATACACTCCTGGAAATGGAAAAAAGAACACATTGACACCGGTGTGTCAGACCCACCATACTTGCTCCGGACACTGTGACAGGGCTGTACAAGCAATGATCACACGCACGGCACAGCGAACACACCAGGAACCGCGGTGTTGGCCGTCAAATGGCGCTAGCTGCGCAGCATTTGTGCACCGCCGCCGTCAGTGTCAGCCAGTTTGCCGTGGCATACGGAGCTCCAACGCAGTCTTTAACACTGGTAGTATGCCGCGACAGTGTGGACGTGAACCGTATGTGCAGTTGACGGACTTTGAGCGAGGGCGTATAGTGGGCATGCGGGAGGCCGGGTGGACGTACCGCCGAATTGCTCAACACGTGGGGCGTGAGGTCTCCACAGTACATCGATGTTGTCACCACTGGTCGGCGGAAGGTGCACGTGCCCGTCGACCTGGGACCGGACCGCAGCGACGCATGGTTGCACGCCAAGACCGTAGGATCCTACGCAGTGCCGTAGGGGACCGCACCGCCACTTCCCAGCAAATTAGGGACACTGTTGCTCCTGGGGTATCGGCGAGGACCATTTGCAACCATCTCCATGAAGCTGGGCTACGGTTCTGCACACCGTTAGGCCATCTTCCGCTCACGCCCCAACATTGTGCAACCCGCCCCCAGTGGTGTCGCGACAGGCGTGAATGGAGGGACGAATGGAGACCTGTCGTCTTCAGCGATGAGAGTCGCTTCTGCCTTGGTGCCAATGATGGTCGTATGCGTGTTTGGCGCTGTGCAGGTGAGAGCCACAATCAGGACTGCATACGACCGAGGCACACAGGGCCAACACCCGGCATCATGGTGTGGGGAGCGATCTCCAACACTGGCCGTACACCTCTGGTGATCGTCGAGGGGACACTGAATAGTACACGGTACATCCAAACCGTCATCGAACCCATCGTTCTACCATTCCTAGACCGGCAAGGGAACTTACTGTTTCAACAGGACAATGCACGTCCGCATGTATCCCGTGCCACCCAACGTGCTCTAGAAGGTGTAAGTCAACTACCCTGGCCAGCAAGATCTCCGGATCTGTCCCCCATTGAGCATATTTGGGAGTGGATGAAGCGTCGTCTCACGCGGTCTGCACGTCCAGCACGAACGCTGGTCCAACTGAGGCGCCAGGTGGAAATGGCATGGCAAGCCGTTCCACAGGACTACATCCAGCATCTCTACGATCGTCTCCATGGGAGAAAAGCAGCCTGCATTGCTGCGAAAGGTGGATATACACTGTACTAGTGCCGACATTGTGCGTGCTCTGTTGCCTGTGTCCATGTGCCTGTGGTTCTGTCAGTGTGATCATGTGATGTATCTGACCCCAGGAATGTGTCAATAAAGTTTCCCCTTCCTGGGACAATGAATTCACGGTGTTCTTATTTCAATTTCCAGGAGTGTAGATGTAGAGTTTTGTGGGTTGGAACTGCTATCCCTATTTCTGCAAGCTCCCTACAATGACAGCTGTTGCAATGGTAGACCAAAGACTTTGCAACTGCTATTCAAAATCATCAAAAGGCTCTGCAACATCTCAAACAACATCCTTCACAGACAAACCTCATCACTTTTAAGCAGCGGCATGCCAAGACTCACTGTTTAATTAAACTAAGAAGATATGGGCCAAGCTCCGTGGTCTACTGGGCACCCAAATATCAATAACTGTTCTCTACTTGGATCTAAATATGAGTAGTTCTGTGACAGTAATTATAAGTTTGCCCATAGTCTAATGACATACAAAATGAGTTCTGAATGCTCTGACTGTTTTGCTGCCTTCCCTGCAAAATTCATCACATGTTATCTGGTGACAATCAGAGCTGACAAACATCACTAAAACTTTTGAGTGCCATCAAATTGCAGTATTTCAGTGAGCAAAAAGCTTCTTAATTAAATTTAGTGCATTTGGAGCTGTAGGAGTGTTACACGTACATTTGTTTACAGAAATTAAGTGTCAAATAATGATAATAACCAGAGTTCCAAAGGAAACAGAACCTAAGTAGTATTGTTGTAAACAATAGTCATTATTTTTAAAGCATTATTTATGTAGAGCTGTTGAGAGCTTTTAATCAAGTAAGTAAATAAAAATTGTATTACTATTTTTTTATTAAAATGTTTCCTCAGTTTACACTTGTGTGGCAAATGCAACTCAGCCCGATCCCAGGCTTTATTGTAGCTGAATCACAAATGAGAAACATCACCTTCTATACAAATTATCTAATAATGTAACAACAGTAGTATGAAAAGAATAGATTGCTACTTATAACATGGTGGTGATGCTGATTCACAGAGAGTCACAACAAAAATACTGCTGTACAAGCATACAGCCAAAAGACCATGCTTTCAAAGTAGAAAACACACAAACGTTCACACAAGCACAGCTCACACACACGCAGGACCACAGTCTTTGGCTACTGTGGCTGTACTTTCCACTGTTTGATTTAATTATATAACATTTAGCTAATTCTGTAATGTTTGTAGAACACATATACTGTTTCCTTCAGTGAAATTTACATGATCATAATTTTTTGTCAAGCAGCTACCAATAAATAATTTTTATAGGTAAACAAAAGGTTGTCACAATGAATAAGTGTAGGAAATGTGGCAGAGTACTGAAAAATGGTCAGTAGTGTGAGGACTGCTTACACTTTTTTCCATTTAGTGTTGTGATGTGACCTTACAGAAGTGCCGGGCAGTGATTACTAAGAAGCTAGAACTTTTAAGACAAGTATGCAACTGAGGATGATGTCAGGTACATTGCTGTGAATGCTTCTCAGACAAAGGTGGAGATTGTGTCACTCTTTGAGCAATAAACAAATTCTGCACAAAGCATTTCATCGCATGTGTAAATACAGAGCTTCATGAGTCTTTCAAGTTACTGAGGCAATCAGACATAGGTGTGATTGATTTATCAATCCCACACAATTGCACACATAACGTGGTCTGCATCTGAATGTTTCCATTAAAGGGGTTGGCACACATTCAGTATTTATTGAATATCTTCAATATATTGAAGTAAAACACACTGTCAATATTATTGTTGTCATTGTCAGTTAGCAAAATGATTTTTCAAGCTTAAGATATTGAACACGCAAAATAAAGTGTGTGCCACAATTGTACTACCTGTTAACAACAGAAAACAACAAAAAATATGAAATTGGTCATAAAATGGTTGAAAAAGAAGAGTGACTTGTTTGATGTTAATTTAGTGACTGAAATCGGTATCACTTTCCCAGAAATTTAATAAACTATTTTATGATCAGTCTTGCATAATAAAACAGATTATTAATGTCAATAAGAAATAAAATAGAAAAGAAGTACCGGGACATTAATGAGGGATCATTCACTATCAATGGGTGATTAGGAGTAACTTTGAGATTTCTGGCGAGACACATCATTCAGCTACTCAAAGCTTAGTTATGCATTATGAGCAAACACAATTAGTAAAATTGTATGGAAACCTGTGATGCAATTATGTCTGTGTAGTAAGGGTATGTGCAGGAAAATAACACAATACTTTTTTCTACATTTTGTGATAATTTGATGAACTTGACGTGCATTTTGCTGATCTCTTATTAGCTATTACAGATGGATAACATATTTTTCAAAGAGGAATTGGTCTTACAAACTGCTATGTAATTCACCTATTCTATATTTTAAAATTAATAAAGTAGGCTGTGTAAAAGAGAATTCTCTGTTGACCACCCTGAAGCAGTATAATCTGTTGACAGGTGCATAAAAATTATTTTGTGTTAAATGTAAATTTGAAAAATCGAATACGAGGTGTGATATGCACAAAGGTGAATTGTAAACATATAATGCACACTAACACAGTGTGGCTGGTACAGATGTCAACATCTTGACTGGAGAATATTGCTAAAGAATCAATACTTGACCTCACACATTCAGTACCTATTGTCAATATTGAGAATATTTTTAAGGGCCATCAATACTGACCGTCAGTATTTCTAGTGTCGACAATATGTCAGTAGACACCCTCAGACTGTCAATATATTCATGGTTTGATAATCTTACTGAATGTGTGAAGGGCCCTTGAGAGGTTATTTGCATGAATTAATTTTCAGAAGCATTCACTACAATCAGAATACTGTCTTTTCAATCAGACCATTTTTAGTGTAAATGTTTCTGAAAGACTGAGCTGCTAAATAACTATAGGTACATTTACAACAATAAATGGAGAAACAAGACGGCAGGTTGGACACTAAAAGACTTACTCATAATACATTTGACATATCCATTAAAACACAAGAAGCTTGTAGGATAAGGAAAATGAGCTTCTCATATCATTACAGGATACTGAATAATCTAAAGGTATTACTACATATGTGCTAAATGTGACAAAACATTGTCTGGAAATCGCAGCAATTGAACAGAAGGAAAGGAGGATTAGGATTTAATGTCCCATTGAATATGAGGTCCAGAAATTGAACAGATACAGCTAGATGGATGCAAAACTTTCTGGCAGATTAAAACTGTGTGCCAGACCAAGACTTGAACTCAGGACTCATGCCTTTTGTGTGCAAATGCTATACCAACTGGGCTACCTAAGCACAACTCACGACCTGTCCTCACAGCTTCAATTCTGCCAGTACCTCAACTCCTACTTCCAGATTTCAAAGGAGCTATCCTGTGAACCTTGCAGAACCAGCGGTCCTGGAAGAAAGGATACTGCAGAGACATGGCTTAGCCATGTTTCATTCTGGAAACAACCCCCAGGCTGGGGCTAAGCCATGTCTCCATACTACCCTTTCTTCCAGGAGTGCTAGTTTTGTAAGGTTTGCAGGAGAGCTTCTGTGAAGTTTGGAAGGTAGGAGACAAGGTACTAGCAGAATTGAAGCCATGAGGATGGGTAGTGAGTCATGCTTGTGTAACTCAGTCGGTAGAGCACTTACCCAAAAAAAGCAAAGGTCCCAGGTGTGAGTCTCCATTCACACACAGTCTTCATTTGCTAGAAAATTTTGTATCACTGCACACTCCACTGCAGAGTGAAAACTTTATTACAGATGGATACAAGTTAGTATCTCATTACTGCAGATTTAAAATGAGGAAAATGGTATTGGCCATATACCCAAACAGCTGAATAAAGACCCAGGCAAAGATCTCAGTTAATATTGAGTTGAACAGTTATTTGAGTGCTGTACTTCAGCAACAGACTGGCTAACACACAAGACAGCAACTTCAGGCTGCAACAATGTGCTACATTTCACCTTGAAAAGCTATCCCATCTTCTCCCAAAATACAACAATGCTACATCTACATGATTACTCTGCAATTCACAATTAAGTGCCTGGCAGAGGGTTCAATGAACCACATTCAAGCTGTCTCTCTACTGTTCCACTCTCGAACAGCACGCTGGAAAAACAAGCACTTAAAATTGTTCTGTGCAAGCCCTGATTTCTCTTATTTTATCATGATAATCATTTCTGCCTATGTAGGCAGGTGCCAACAGAATGTTTTCGCAATCAGAGGAGAAAACTGGTTATTGAAATTTCATGAGAAGACACCGTCGCAATGAAAAACGTCTTTGTTTTAATGATTGCCACTCCAATTCATGTATCATGTCTCTCTATCTACCCTATTTCATAACAATACAAAATGAGCCGCCCTTTTTTTGAACTTTTTCAATGTCATCTGTCAGTCCCACCTGATACGGATCCCACACCGCACAGCCATACTCCAGAACAGGGTGGATAAGTGTAGTGTAAGCAGTATCTTTAGTACATTTGTTGCACATTCTAAGTGTTCTGCCAATGAATCACAGTCTTTGGTTTGCTCTACCCACAACATTATCTATGTGATCATTCCAACTTAGGTTATTTGTAATTGTAATCCCTATGTATATAGTTGAACTAACAGCCTTCAGATTTGCATGACTTATCGTGTAAGCAAAATTTAGCGGATATCTTTTAGTACTCAGGTGAATAACTTCACACTTTTCTTTATTCAGGGTCAATTGCCACTTTTTGCACCACACAGATATCTTACCTAAATTATTTTGCAGTTTGTTTGGGTCATCTGATGACTTTACAAGATGGTAAATCACAGAATCTTCTGCAAATAATCTAAGCGGGCTACTCAGATTGTCTGCTATGTCATTAATATAGATCAGGAACAATATAGAGCCTATAACACTTCCTTGGGGAATGCCAGATATTACTTCTGTTTTACTCAATGACTTTCCATCTATTACTATGAACTGTGACCTTTCTGACAGGAAACCATAATTCTGATTGTGCAACTGAGCGATATTTGATAGGCACAGTTTGGTTAGAAGACATTTGGGAGGGACAGTGTCAAAAGCCTTCTGAAAATCTAAAAATATGGAGCCAATATGACATCCCCTGTCGATAGCACTTATTACTTCATGAGTATAAAGAACTAGTTGTGTTTCACAAAAATGATATTTTCTGAATCCATGCTGACTCTGTGTCTATCTCTTTGAAATCATTCCACATCTTTTCCATTCTTATGTCATCAGAGTGGAAAGAGTGGAAACTGTCTCTTAAAAAGGCATTAAGAACATTTTTATCAGCTTTATTAAATAGATGTACTTTTCATTTCTTTTTGATGGTTGTGGGTGTTACAGTATTCAGACTTGCAGCGACTGTCTTGTGGTCACTAATTCCTGTATTCGTCATGATAATGGCTTCCTTCCCCTCCTTGGCAGCCATGTTACTAAGGGGCCCCATTATGCTCCCTATTGTCCAGGATTATTTTTTGCTAAGAGGTCAAGTATGCTTTCACATACATTTACGCTTTGAGTATGCTCATGAACTAATTGTTCAAAATAATTTACTGAGAAAGCATTCAGTACAACTCCAGACGTCTCTTTATGCCTGCTGCTGGCTTTAAACTTATAATTTTTCTAGGATATCGAGGGTATTATGGAAATGGAAGAGGATTTAGATGAAGATGAAATGGGAGATATGATACTGCGTGAAGAGTTCGACTGAGCACGGAAAGACCTGAATCGAAACAGGGCCCCGGGAGTAGACAACATTCCATAAGAACTACTGACGGCCTTGGGAGAGCCAGTCCTGACAAAACTCTACCATCTGGTGAGCAAGATGTATGAGACAGGCGAAATAGCCTCAGACTTCTACAAGAATATAATAATTCCAATCCCAAAGAAAGCAGGTGTTAAGAGATGTGAAAATTACTGAACTATCAGTTGAATAACTCACAGCTGCAAAACACTAACATGAATTCTTTACAGACCAATGGAAAAACTGGTAGAAGCTGACCTCGGGGAAGATCAGTTTGGATTCCGTAGAAACATTGCAACATGTGAGGCAATACTAACCTTACGACTTATCTTAGAAGAAAGATTAAGGAAAGGCAAACCTACATTTCTAGCATTTGTAGACTTAGAGAAAGCTTTTGACAATGTTGACTGGAATACTCTCTTTCAAATTCTAAAGGTGGCAGGGGTAAAATACAGGGAACAAAAGGCTATTTACAATTTGTACAGAAACCAGATGGCAGTTATAAGAGTCGAGGGGCATGAAAGGGAAGCAGTGGTTGGGAAGGGAGTGAGACAGGTTTGTAGCCTCTCCCCATGTTATTCAATCTGTATATTGAGCAAGCAGTAAAGGAAACAAAAGAAAAATTTGGAGTAGGTATTAAAATTTGTGAAGAAGAAATAAAAACTTTGAGGTTCACTGATAACATTGTAATTCTATCAGAGACAGCAAAGGACTTGGAAGAGCAGTTGAACGGAATGGACAGTGTCTTGAAAGGAGGATATAAGATGAACATCAACAAAAGCAAAATGAGGGTAATGGAATGTAGTCGAGTTTACTCAGGTGATGCTGAGGGAATTAGATTAGGAAATGAGACACTTAAAGTAGTGAAGGAGTTTTGCTATTTGGTGAGCAAAATAACTGATGATAGTCGAAGTAGAGAAGATATAAAATGTAGACTGGCAATGGCAAGGAAAGTGTTTCTGAAGAAGAGAAATTTGTTAACATCGAGTATAGATTTAAGTGTCAGGAAGTCATTTCTGAAAGTATTTGTATGGAGTGTAGCCAAGTATGGAAGTGAAATATGGATGATAAATAGTTTGGACAAGAAGAGAATAGAAGCTTTCAAAATGTGGTGCTACAGAAGAATGCTGAAGATTAGATTGGCACATCACATAACTAATGATGAAGTATTGAATAGAATTGGGGAGAAGGGGAGTTTGTGGCACAACTTGTCAAAAAGATGGCACTGGTTAGTAGGACATGTTCTGAGGCATCAAGGGATCACATATTTGGCATTGTAGGGCAGTGTGGAGGGTAAAAATCGTAGAGGGAGGCCAAGACACTGACTATAATTTTATGAGTGGGGTACCTATTTGAAATTAGACTCAAGTTTTCTTGGACCTGTTCAGAAACTATCTCTTCTGAGTCAGGGAGTCAGTAAAATGATCCAGTTAATAGTTTATTTCAATTGTCAAGTATAACATCTACCGATACTATTTTGCAGGAGCTATCTACTTCAATTTCACTACAAGGCAAACTACTTCTGACACCAATAAATACTCCACCACCAACTGTATTTAATCTATATTTTCTGAACACTGTTAGATCATTTCAAAAGATTTCAGCTGAACTTATTTGTAGCTTTAGCCAGCTTCCTGTACCTATAACTATTTCAGCTTCAGTGCTTTCTATTAGGGCTTGGAGCTGGTTCTTTCCCAACATAGCTACTACAATTTACAACTACAATACCAATCATTTCTATAACTACCTTACTGTGCTTTACCTGCCCCACTTTAGATGGATGCCCTTTCTGTGGTTTCCTGTGACCCTCTAACCTAAAAAACTGCCCAGTCCCTTCCACACAGCCCCCACTACCCATGTAGCAACTTCCCGTGTGTAGTGGCCTCCTGACCTATTAAGCGGCACCCGGAAACCCACCACCCGATGGGTCAAGTCAAGGAATCTGCAGCGTACACAGTCACAGAACTGCCTGAGCCTCTGATTCAGACCCTCCACTTAGCTTTGCACCAAAGGACCACAGTTAGTTCTGTCGACGATGCTGCAGATAGTGCACTCCGCTTTAATCTCAGAAGCTAAACTGACAGTCTTTACCATTTCTGCTAGCCACCCAAAACCAGAAAGACTCTCCTCTGATCCAAAGTGACACACGTCGCTGGTACCAACATGGGCTATCACTTCCCCTGGTATGCACAAGGAGTTCACACTGGCTTCCTTCCCCTCTTTGGCAGCCATGTTACTAAGGGGCCCCATTATGTTACCTAATAACTGGTACAATGGGATGTTCGCTCTGCAATGCATTTCATTGTGATTTGCAGAGTATGGATGTAGGTCTGGAATTACATCACATACTACAATAACTTTATTTTAGATGTTTGTGATGGCTTAAGGTCTTTCATCCTTCTAGTCTGGCTGCTGGACTACCATAATAGCATACCATATTAGTCTGACTATAAGCCACATTATTTACCCAAAATTTTTCCATGAAAAATTATAATGCTTCTGTGCAAATATCAGTATTTCTATGCATCACAGAGTTAACATTTGGAAACTAATTGCTGTATATGATGTTGCGGTGCAACCAACTTTGATTGTTGGTGTTTCATTTAGGTAGTGACTTATTATGATCACAGTTTCACTGTTTTACATGACAGTACAGATACAGTTTATCTCTTAAATAAAGAGTAAAATTTAGTCTTCACCAATGAGTGATGATGTCAAATGCAAATCATTAACAAACTTCAGACCTCAGCACAGTTCTTGTGCAAATTTCAAATTCTCAGTTACTTTTTACGTGAAGACTACATCTAATAGAAAAGATTTCAAAAATATGGTTCAAGAGGTGCCATGTGTCCAATGATAGTTGCATGAACGGCATAATTTAGGATGAGAGTGATGATATTACAGACATGATGAAACAAACATCAATAGTGAAGTTAACAGTGACATCAGTTACCATCATTACTGAAGTGCTGGTAGTTCTATGTAATTTATGTACATTATAACACAACAAATATTTTATACTGAATGGCTATATTGTGAACAGTTTTTGTAAATGGGCAATGTGATGTCAGTTTTTCTCCACAGAGTTTCACCATTTCTAGCCATCCTCCTCCATCAAAATTAAGGATATATTCAGGTATGGCTCATAATTGAGCCAATACAGTATGCAAAATTTCTAGTGTATTTCTTTTCTTGCTTCCCCATTTAATATTCTAATAATTGTGTATCACACTCCCTGGTACATATTAGTCTTATTAGTTATACCTTTGTCTTTCTCCTAAGTTATATCACAGCTACGATATTGCAATAACGCACCTTGCTGAAAAGTTATTTTATTGATGATTATCTCTGATGAAACTGGATCTTATTCCATAACATTCCTTTACTTTTGGCAGTGCCATAGTTAAGAATTGAGTGTACATGTGAATAATACGTACTAAAGGACACTGCATGTTTCACACTGATGATAGGATTCCAATGGCATAACATGCTGATGACATTCTGTTTGCAAGTACCTTTGTGTGTTCACACCACTTCAACTGAAAATCAATCTTTATGTTCAATGCCACTTTATTAGTTATTGACCAATCATAAACTTCCTTGAGAGTTTCATTTGCTTTCTTAGCAAGGAGTTCTCTTATTTTCTCAGTGACTATTATATTTCTGCCATCAGTGAAGAGGATTTTTTCACCATGAGTAACACTACTAGGAAAGTCATTGATGTATATCAGGAACAGTACTAGTCCTAATATGCTACCTTGTGGAACCCCTACATTAATGTATTTTGGTTCTGATAAGTGTTTTACTAAATGTTTAGCTCTATTTGAAGTATGTGTAATCTCTACTCTTTGCACCCTATCTGTCAGATATAATTGAAACCAGTTGTTAGCTACCCCTTTTATTCCTAATGCTTCTAATTTATTTAATAGCATCTTGTCATCAACTGTATCAAACGCCTTTGAAAGACCCAAAAATATGCCTGTGACACACTCATCTATATCAAGAGCGTCAAGTACAACTTTTGTGAATTCTACTATGGCTGACTCCGTATTTTTACTACTTCGGAAACCAAACTGAGATTCACTTAAAAGATTGTATTTATTCAGGTAATTCATTAATCTGTCTCTCATTATGCTTCTATTATTTTTGAGAATGCTGACAGCGGGGAAATGGGCCGGTAATTTTCTATGTCTTCCGCATTACCTTTCATTTGCAAAGGTACAACTCTTGCCTGTTTTAACTGCTCTGGAAATATCCCTGATGTGAAAGATTATTATTTTTGTTAAGGGGCCTTGTATAATCCCTATGCATTGTGTCAGTACACACATTGGTACTTCATCTAAGCATACTGACTTTTTATTTCTTAGTTTTTGAATTGTTTTACTGACTTCATTCTCTGTGGTTGGAAGTAACATCATTGTATTTAGTGCAACAGTACTTACAGGCATTATATTTGTTTGGGGAGATTTTTGCTTTAACTTTTCTGCAATACTTGAAAAATGCTTGTTTACATAGTTTGCCAAGTGCTGTGGATCATTTATTACTTTATCCACCTCCTTTAGCAGTATGTTATTCTGCATTTGTTTGCCTCTCCCTGTTTCCTTTTTTATAACATCCCAGACTGCTTTGCTTTTATTCTCTGCATTATATATTATTTTGTCATTAAATGACTTTTTTTGCAGCAATCTTCATCTCCTGATAGATCTTTTTGTATCTATGATAGAAAATTAAGAATTCTGTATCATTGGGAATATTTTTCATGGAACTGAGGTGTTTAAGTGTTTGGGAGGACTTCTTAATACCTTCTGTTATCTATCTGTTTTTGTGAGATGTTGATACAGACATGAATACGCTTGGAAATGCCTTTTCAGAGTTCAATTTAAACAATGTAGAGAATTTAGAGAATTCATATTCACATTGGTTTCCTTATACATTTCATCCCAGCTTTGTTTTTCTAGTTCTTTTGGAAATTCTTTTATTTTGGTTTCTCATAGATGTCGTTTGTAGGCTCGAAGTTTAGGGAATGATTCAGAGCCTGACTTTACTGTTATTTGACAGAGCTGGTCTGATAGTCTGAGATATTTTATAGCTACATCACATTTTTCCCTGTCCATATTTGTGGCCACATGGTCAATTACTGATGAAGTACTTGTGGTAACCCAACAGGGACATGCCAAAACTTTGAAGGATGTTTATGAAGGTGCTGCTGGATTCATTTATGATGTTAGTGTTGATGTTAATGTGCCCACACAGAATTATGTTGACCTTTGTAATTTGGACTTTATATGGAACTACTGTTAACTTATTGGAAAAAGTGCTCACACTACCACTGGGAGATCTATACACAAACCAAATGATTAATTTCTTGGTGATATCAAGCCCTGTTAATTCAATAGCTGATATTTCAAAGTGTTTCTCATTACTTACAGTACTAAGGTCATGTCTTGATTTGAACTGTGTTTATTTTCTGATATAAATGCATGATCCTCCACCCCTTGAAGCAGTTCTGCAGTAAGAGTTTGCCTTTTCATACAATGATAATACTACATACAAAATTGTTAAGGCTTTCGTGGCCACTTGTTGACAAACTGCCTATTGGCTTCTGTCTTGGGGGGGTGGGGGCTGTAGAGAAGCACTATCACACGTGCTTGTTCAGAGAAGCTGTAGAAATACAAAAACAGACAGACAGTTTGAACAAGAAAGAGGAAAGCCATAAGGTAAATGGATCCTGGTTTCCCGTACTGCAGGTAGCAAGAGGAGAACCGCACCGGAAATGACCGCGGAGAAGCCCTCGGACGTTGGCGTGCCAGGTACATATAGTCTGTGGCGGCGTGCTCAGCTCCAGTTCACCACCAGCAATGGAGGGTGAAGCTTTGACAATGCCAGCCACTCGTGCTGGCGAAACATCAGAAAAATCTTTAGATGAAAGTCGGCCGAGGAACCCGAGACAGAAGCCAATAGGCATTATACTACGTGTTGGATTTCTGTGTCTCCACACCAGTGCTCAGTAATACACTACTGGCCATTGCTACACCACGAGGATGAAATGCTATAGCCGTGAAATTTAATTGATAGGATGAAGATGCTGTGATATGCAAATGATTTGCTTTTCAGTGCATTCACACTAGGTTGGCGCCGGTGGTGACACCTACAACCTACTGACACAAGGAACGTTTCCAACAAATTTATCATACACAAACAGCAGTTGATCGGCGTTTCCTGGTGGAACATTGTTGTGATGCCTCGTGAAACGAGGAGAAATACGTACCATCATGTTTCCAACTTTGATAAAGTTCAGATTGTAGCCTATCGTGATTGCGGTTTATTGTATCGTGGCATTGCTGCTCACATTGGTCGAGATACAATGACTGTTAGCAGAATATGGAATCAGTGTGTTCAGGACGATAATACGGAATGCCGTGCTGGATCCCAACGGACTTGAATCACTAGCAGTTGAGATGACAGGCATCATAGATACTCCGTGCGAATTGGTATGGGTGGAGGTTATACTTAACAGCCGAATTAAGTTAATAATTGGCTCCTTCTACCAACCCCCAGACTCCGATGATACAGTTGCGGAACAGTTCAGAGAAAGTTTGAGTCTCGTAACAAATAAATACCTCACTCATACGGTTATAGTTGGTGGGGACTTCAACCTACCCTCGGTATGTTGGCAAAAATACTTGTTCAAAACCGATGGTAGGCAGAAAACGTCTTCCGAGATTGTCCTAAATGCTTTCTCCGAAAATTATTTCGAGCAGTTAGTCCACGAACCGACGCGAATTGTAAATGGTTGTGAAAACACACTTGACCTCTTAGCCACAAACAATCCAGAGCTGATAGAGAGCATCATGACTGATACAGGGATTAGTGATCACAAGGTCGTTGTAGCTCGGCTCAATACCATTTCTTCCAAATCCATCAGAAACAAACGCAAAATAATTTTATTTAAAAAAGCGGATAAAGTGTCACTAGAAGCCTTCCTAAAAGATAATTTCCATTCCTTCCGAACTGACTATGTGAATGTAGACGAGATGTGGCTCAAATTCAAAGATATAGTAGCAACAGCAATCGAGATATTCATACCTCATAAATTGGTAAGAGATGGAACGGATCCACCATGGTACACAAAAAAGGTTCGAACGCTGTTGCAGAGGCAACGGAAAAAGCATGCGAAGTTCAGAAGAACGCGAAATCCCGAAGATGGGCTAAAATTTACAGACGCGCGAAATTTGGCATGTACTTTGATGCGAGATGCCTTTAGTAGGTTCCACAAAGAAACATTGTCTCGAAATTTTGTAGAAAATCCGAAAAAATTCTGGTCGTATGTAAAGTACACAAGCGGCAAGACGCAGTCAATACCTTCGCTGCGCAGTGCCGATGGTACTGTTATTGACGACTGTGCCGCTAAAGCGGAGTTATTGAACGCAGTTTTCCGAAATTCCTTCACCAGGGAAGACGAATGGAATATTCCAGAATTTGAAACACGAACATCTGCTAGCATGAGTTTCTTAGAAGTAGATACCTTAGGGGTTGCGAAGCAACTCAAATCGCTTGATACGGGCAAGTCTTCAGGTCCAGATTGTATACCGATTAGGTTCCTTTCAGATTACGCTGATACTATAGCTCCCTACTAACACTCATATACAACCGCTCGCTCACCGATAGATTTGTACCTACAGATTGGAAAATTGCGCAGGTCGCACCAGTGTTCAAGAAGGGTAGTAGGAGTAATCCATTTAACTACAGACCTATATCATTGACGTCAGTTTGCAGTAGGATTTTGGAGCATATACTGTATTCAAACATTATGAATCACCTCGAAGGGAACGATCTATTGTCACGTAATCAGCATGGCTTCAGAAAACATCGCTCTTGTGCAACGCAGCTAGCTCTTTATTCGCACAAAGTAATGGCCGCTATCGACAGGGGATCTCAAGTTGATTCCGTATTTCTAGATTTCTGGAAAGCTTTTGACACCATTCCTCACAAGTGACTTCTAATCAAGCTGCGGAGCTATGGGGTATTGTCTCAGTTGTGCGACTGGATTCGTGATTTCCTGTCAGGAAGGTCGCAGTTCGTAGTAATAGACGGCAAATCATCGAGTAAAACTGAAGTGATATCAGGTGTTCCCCAGGGAAGCGTCCTGGGACCTCTACTGTTCCTGATCTATATAAATGACCTGGGTGACAATCTGAGCAGTTCTCTTAGATTGTTCGCAGATGATGCTGTAATTTACCGTCTAGTAAGGTCATCCGAAGACCAGTATCAGTTGCAAAGCGATTTAGAAAAGATTGCTGTATGGTGTGTCAGGTGGCAGTTGACGCTAAATAATGAAAAGTGTGAGATGATCCACATGAGTTCCAAAAGAAATCCGTTGGAATTCGATTACTCGATAAATAGTACAATTCTCAAGGCTGTCAATTCAACCAAGTACCTGGGTGTTAAAATTACGAAGAACTTCAGTTGGAGGGACCACATAGATAATATTATAGGGAAGGCGAGCCAAAGGTTGCGTTTCATTGGCAGTACTCTTAGAAGATGCAACAAGTCCACTAAAGAGACAGCTTATACTGCACTCGTTCGTCCTCTGTTAGAATATTGCTGCGCGGTGTGGGATCCTTACCAGGTGGGATTGAGGGAGGACTTCGAAAGGGTGCAAAAAAGGGCAGCTCGTTTTGTATTATCACGTAATAGGGGAGAGAGTGTGGCAGATATGATACACGACTTGGGATGGAAGTCATTACAGCATAGACGTTTTTCGTCGCGGCGAGACCTTTTTACGAAATTTCAGTCACCAACTTTCTCTTCCGAATGCGAAAATATTTTGTTGAGCCCAACCTACAGAGGTAGGAATGATCATCAAAATAAAATAAGAGAAATCAGAGCTCGAACAGAAAGGTTTAGGTATTCGTTTTTCCCCCTCGCCGTTCAGTGTGGAATAGTAGAGAGATAATATGATTGTGGTTCGATGAACCCTCTGCCAAGCACTTAAATGTGAATTGCAGAGTAGTCATGTAGATGTAGATGTAGATGTAGATATCTGCATGGCTGTAACAGATCGTGCAGCCATGTCTTGATCCCTGAGTCAACAGAAGGGAATGTTTGCAAGACAGCAACCATCTGCACGAACAGTTCGACAATGTTAGCAGCAGCATGGACTATCAGCTCAAAGACCATGGCTGTGGTTACACATGACACTGCATCACAGACAGGAGCACCTGCGATGGTGTACTCAGCGACGAACCTGGCTGCACGAATGGCAAAACGTCATTTTTTCGGATGAATCCAGGTTCTGTTTACAGCATCCTGAGGGTCGTGTCCATGTTTGGTGATGTGAACACACATTGTAAGTGTGTATTCTTCATCGCCATACTGGTGTATCACCTGGCATGATGGTATGGGGTGCTATTGGTTACACGTCTCGGTCACCTCTTGTTCGCATTGATGAAATTTTGAACAGTGGACATTACATTTCAGATGTGTTACGACCCGTGGTTCTACCCTTCATTTGATCCCTGTGAAACCCTACATTTCAGCAGGATAATGTATGACCGCATGTTGCAGATCCTGTACGGGCCTTTCTGGATACAGAAAATGTTCGACTGCTGCCACTGCCAGCACATTCAACAGAGCTCTCACCAATTGAAAATGTCTGGTCAATGGTGGTTGAGCAACTGGCTTGTAACAATACGTCAGTCACTACTCTTGATGAACTGTGGTATCGTGTTGAAGCTGCATGGGCAGCTGTACCTGTTCACGCCATCCAAGCTCTGTTTGACTCAATGCCCAAGCATATCAAGGCCGTTATTACGGCGAGAGGTGGTTGTTCTGGGTACTGATTTATCAGGATCTATATCACCCAAATTGCACGAAAATGTTATCACATGTCAGTTCTAGTATATTTGTCCAATGAATACCCATTTATCATCTGCATTTCTTCTTGGTGTAGCAATTTTAATGGCCAGTAATGTACAAACTACTGTGCTGATTGAAGATCAACTTCTAATAGATGTATTTTACTTTTTATTGATTGCATGTTTGATGGAGGATTATTAAGTCTGTGAAATGCCCCATGTTACTCTTTCCAATGGTTTGTTTTTCTTTGTGACATGTGGTATATGTAATGTTTGAGGTGTTAAAATCTGTCTTATGAGTGATTGTTTCAGTATATTTAAAGTGCTAGAGATACTCTTTAGGCAGGGAAACCTGTTGTCTGGATTTATCCTAAAAAGACCTTCTTTCCCTACCTATAACAACAGGTATTTGACCATGTGTGGCCCGAGATCCACCCCCTATACTTTCATGAATCAGCTGTACCAATCTTCCCTTTCCAGTCCTGTTTAGGTGTAGGCCATTCCTAGTGAAACCCCATCTGTTGATAGTCCTGATGGACACCAGAGAAACATGAGCAAAGTTGGCTGTCTTCAGAGCCATCCCTAACCCCACATTGATTTGCCTCACGGCACTATCAAGGTGTGGTCGATCATGACACCGGAACAGCTCATCAAAGTGTACGTTGTTGCCATGAGTTCATAAAGCTATCTTGTCCAGGTCACCTACTATGTCATATGCCCCATCCCTGTCCAGACTGTTTCCCACGACACCCACTATCACTACGTGGTTCTCTTTTGTAAAGTCCTTACATAAAAACCCTATGTCCTTTATCACATGACTTAGCCCTGCATTTGGCTTGAAGATACTGGAGGCCTGGGACACTGCCCCTAAACTTTCCTGTAGCTCACCTATGGCTACTACCTAGCAGCAGCACTTTCTTCTTCCTAACACTTTGTACATTCCTAGGCTTCCTGGCCTCGGTTGAAGTGTGGTGCATATTTCCTGCTCCTCGTTCTACCCGAGGCTCTTCTTCACTTAACTCTGGCAGTGGTAGATACCTGGTTTTTGTGTTTATGATAAAACCGTCAGACAATGTTCTCTTTCTTCCTATCCTCCTACCAGCTGCCAGTTCCCAACCATCCTCCTCCCCCCTGTCTGCATTGATCCTTATGAATTCCTTCCTTGCTTCCTCCAAATTTTCCTGAAGGGCATAGATTTTCCTTTCCTGTTCCCCAATCAAAATGTTCCTACTGCATACTATGCAGCTCCAGGAGAGAGCCTCTTCTGTTCTCCCAACATTATCCCCACTGCATCCCCCTTAGTGAAAATATTTCCTACAAGATTGGCAGCAAATCCCTCTACTCACTACTCTATAACAGCTCCCACATTTCTCACTCATGGTCAGTTTTGAAAGAATAATTAAGTTTAAACAATACTTTAAATTTGTCCTTAAACTACACAGATAAAAATATTCTTTATGAGGTAATATTCAATACATTGAATTAAAACCATCAAAAGTAAACAATGGGAAATGTGTTAGATAAATACAATTTAGAAACGTTTAATTATACTTTTATTGTGACAATAGACACTGATGAAACTAGTAGCAGTCTCTTTTAAACGAATTTTTCACTATCAAGAACTCTTGAATAGAATTTTTTGTGTCTATGTCATGCAAAATTTTGGGTTATGTCGCGATTATCGGGACTTCAGCTAAAGAAAAAGTTCTTTCAAGATCAAGCGCTGCTGGGACACTAATATTCAGTTGTGTGACAAGAATGGACTCCACAGCAAGTATACAAAACAAAGAAAATTTAAATTTGACACTTCTCCCTCTTGAATAAGTTATTTTAGCAGACGAAGAAAATACCTGTGATCTCACTCGACGGCAATCTTGTATTCATACCTCTTGTAAACATACCTCTTGTATTCTCTACCAGACCTGATAACAACATTAATCACAAACAAAACTATTGCACTCTGGTGACCATTTTACATATCATAGAGATTTGCAACTCTATAATTATTCACACACCCACAAATGGTGTTGTGGTTGTGTGAGTTGTCTCATTTACTGTTAAATTATTTACACTCTGACAGAGCTTTCCATACAATATTTACATGAAGCTACATCAACATCTGACTATTTCTTCTGGGAACATCAGTTTATTTGTCAGGCAGTGTGTCTATATATCAAGGTGACCTTATAGCAAACAGTCAAAGCACTGAAAAGTTGACAGTTACTTAAACAAAACTGAGATTACAGACTATGTCCTCCTTCTTCAGAGCAAGTTAACAATAACTCACACATATGCATACCTGCACTGTCTCAGCTGTTCACATTGTACCCAATGCTGACCACTCGGTACCTCAACTGTGGAGAGGGATTGCCTTTCCCCCGTCCATTACTTGTATTCCACTTGGGCTTTTCCAGTATCATGTTGATGTATATTAAATAACACTGCTGACTGCAAACTTCCCAGCTTGTATTTACTCCCATCACAGCCTTCTTCTGGCATTTATACCAAATTTTATGGTTCTCTATGTACTTTTGATGGTTTTAATTCAATATATTGAGTATTACCTCACAAAGAATATTTTTATCTGTGTAGTTTAAGGTTTTCATAAAAAATTGTGAATGTTATGAAAGTTAAAGAGGTTTTGCTAACACACTCGTTACAATAATTTCACACTATGTGATGAAGCAAGCTGGGATATTTTTACTTCCAGTCTTGTTTTGCCATCTGCCTCCTTAAATTTGTTTTTTCACTTTCAGCTAATTACCATTAACATAGGTGAATATAATCTGCATTTTCATAAAAGAGAAATGTTGGCCCTCAGTTTTAAAAAATATAGCACCAGGTCTAATTTTGTGCTTAGTTTTATGTACGTAATTGATTTTATAATTTATTTTGACTGTTCCTAGTTATTGTTATAGTTATAGGGTGAAATCAGTAATTGTTTCGTAACCTAATTTCTATTCTTCACTTATAACCAAATATAAATTCTGTACTAATTATAAACATTTGAAGGAACAACTAATAGCATTCTTAAAGTATTTATTTAGCTCTATTCAAAAACATGTTAGCAAAACCAGCCCTTAATTAATTACAAACTAATTACCATTACAAACTAATTACCAGTTTTGTCAGAAGTATTGTTAGAATAACTGTATCTGTTAATTTCATCATGGAAACAAATAATTTGACTTAACCCTTGTAGTAGAAGAAAATGTTAAAAAGAAGGAATTTTTTCATGTTTTCAGTTAATTGAATGAGGTACGTTTAATTGTAATTTCTGTAAATTAAACATGGAACAAAGTGTGGTTTCAGTGCCTTTTGTTGTGATGAAATATAAGCGCCAGATTTTTGGTCCCAAGACAATCAGTTCATGACCAAGTTTCAGACAAGAAACCTGTGTTGGTTAGAACAACAACAATGCATCAACTTAACTGTGAAATAAGTGTAACACAACTAGGCCATGAGTTAAAACAATGACGGTATCTGTTCGATACACACCATAGTATTCTGCAGTAACTGTGTGGTTAGGTTTTACTGCTCATAGATTTTCAACAATAAACTATTGTAGCAGTATGCTGATGTTTGCCTGTAAACTATTAATGAACCTTATCGAAAGTTAAACAATAGTGCACTGGCCATGTTAACTGTGTATATTAGGGGGTTGTGAATAGTGAAAGAAAAGAACTGTGAAACACACTTGTGCAACTGTTGGCTACATCATTTAAAGTAGTCAGTGTTGAACTTCCACTCCACCCCCCCCCCCCCCCCCTCCATTTTTCAGCCAGTATAGCAATGCAGTACATCGACACTGAGTACAATTAATGAGGAGATAAAGCAGGTGAACGTCACAACTGGTGACCACATGATGCCTAAATGATAGGACTCTGGGGTCCACATCTAAATACTTGTTCCTTTATCCACTTTGACATCCTATATTTCATGGTGATAACATTAGAGCTTTCACAATGATGATAATGAAAGGAAAGAAAGTGACCATCTGGTTATAGCCACAAATGGCAAATATCTACAGTGAGCATAATAGAAACTGTGATAGCCGGCCGCTGTGGTCTCGCGGTTCTAAGTGCGCAGTTCGGAACCGTGCGACTGCTACGGTCGCAGGTTCGAATCCTTCCTCATGCATGGATGTATGTGATGTCCTTAGGTTAGTTAGGTTTAAGTAGTTCTAAGTTCTAGGGGACTGATGACCACAGCAGTTGAGTCCCATAGTGCTCAGAGCCATTTGAACCAAACTGTGATAGGTACTGTATCTCAGTACTAGAGCTGATGTGCAGGATGTAGTGGTGATGGACAGGAAACAGTTTAACTTTTCATCTTACTAGCACCCTGATTATAATTATGACTTACACAGTCATTAAATAAGTATTAAGACTCATGCATTAAATTTAACTCCATGTGTAAAATACATTGGTTCTAAATAAATAACAAAGTGAAGTGAAATAATCATAATGATAGGCTGATAAGAAGTAGAGTTCAAACTGCTTTTCCACTTAATGTTATTGAGTTCCCATAGGTACTGTATTACTTCCCTTTGTTTACCTGGTGCTCTAGGTGACTTTTTGTTCTCAACCTTTCAATAAGTTTCATTTAACCAAAGCTGTTTGTCTCTTCCACCAGAAGCTAATGTTTTGTGTTGTTACTTTTGTGCCCCTGTTTCAAGTGTCATCTTACATATTGATATATGAACAACTCAGTACTTTTTAATTCTGTAAGTAAATCACTGAGTAAACAAAGGAATTAATAAAAATTGTACAGTAATTCGCTTGTCTGGAAGGAAATATTGTAGGAATTAATGGAGGGTATGTAAAATTGAAACACAGTCAAAAGTTTTGGAACATGAACACCATTTTAATATTGTCTGTAAACCACTCAAATGGAGCAAGAGTATAATTTTGCTGTGAGTATATTAGAGCAGACAGACATTTGTTACAGACTTCACTTGCCAGCTTTTTATATCTGTAAGTGCTGTTGCCATGAAACAGTTGCCTGAAACACAGAATATAACAAATCTTCATCTTAAAAAATTCTTTGTACATAATTAATTTATTATAAACATTTAACATAATGATTGTTTCATGAGTCAGCACTTACATTCGTAACAAAAGCAGATGTCTCATCAGACACTTCAAAGTTATGGAAAGCTTTCAGTTCCATATGCGCGTAATGAACTTGAACATCTTAGTTAAATAGGCATCCAAATACATTCTTTCTGTAGCCAACATACATTTATTATTAAACCCCAACACAAACTTTTATCAAGCAGATTTGCCAGGCAGGAACCAATATTCTTCCATCTACATTATTCCTGAGTACATTATTGCAGGGACTGCCATGTTTGCATTGATTAATAGCAATCCAGTGACTCTGCTTCTAAATTTCTATCCAACCCTGAGGGGAAGAATTTAAAAACTTTGAGAATTATTTATTTGTTATAATGCATATTATTGCTATTGTTCACACTTATCTAATTTACATTTTTTAAAAGATGGAAAATTTTAGGTATCTTAATCCAGCATTAAATGAAAAAGGCCTCAGTTGAGTTTCCATAATCTATTGAAACATAATGTGATTGGAGCCCTAAAAGTGTGATTAGAATCTTGTGCTATTGTCTCAACATGGTTTAACACTTTGGATGAGTGTAATCACCAATATACTACCACACTACATAACAGAAAGTACCTAATACATGTAAGAAATTAAACTACTGAACTGACTTGCTTCAGAGTGGGCAGAACTTACCAAACCCAGAAGAGAATGCCAAGCATAACCTTTGTGGTTATCCATTTCTGATAATGTGCAATTAAGCAAAAGTTAATTGTTACCTATACTTATCAAATTATTAATATATTTTACCATATCTAGTTTTGTGTCTGTTGTTTTTAAAACCAAATTGTGTGCTTAAACTATATGGATAGCAAAATATTTTGAAAATTAGCATGAAGTTGTTGCATGCAGTGTTATACGACTGTCAGAGTACTTACATACTGAAAAATGAAACATTAGTTTCCCTTAAGCCAAATACAACTTGGTTGTGTTGTCATTTCTGGACTGAAGTGTAATTTGAAATTATATAACCCAGTGTTCTTACTGTACATATATTCATTGGATTCATGGATCTTTTGCAAAAATAATAAAAAGAAAAAAATCATGCTCTGGTGAAAGGAGTTGTAATTGATGTATGCCGTTACAGTGATCTGATGTAGCTGTAAGAGGTGCATAATATTCTTATTTTCTGTGATGTGTGCAAATATGTTATAGAATGGTAGGTAGTTTCACTTATTAGATTTAATTTTTAAGTTGCTGAAACTATATTTTAAGTAGAATATTTGAAACTTCCTGGCAGATTAAAACTGTGTGCCTGACCGAGACTCAAACTCGGGACCTTTGCCTTTTGCGGGCAAGTGCTCTACCATCTGAGCTACCGAAGCACGACTCACGCCCGGTACTCACAGCTTTACCTCTGTCAGTACCTTGTCTCCTACCTTCCAAACCTTACAGAAGCTCTCCTGGGTTCGCAGGAGAGCTTCTGTAAAGTTTGGAAGGTAGGAGACGAGGTACTGGCAGAGGTAAAGCTGTGAGTACCGGGCGTGAGTCTTGCTTCAGTAGCTCAGATGGTAGAGCACTTGCCCGCGAAAGGCAAAGGTCCCGAGTTCGACTCTCGGTCAGGCACACAGTTTTAATCTACCAGGAAGTTTCATATCAGCGCACACTCTGCTGCAGAGTGAAAATCTCATTCTAGAATATTTGAACTCATAAAAGAGCAAGGTATTTGGAAATGTAACAGGACTGACCTTAGTTTTAGCAGTGAAAACATGACAGTCTTTTATCATCTTACACTATTATATTTATTATTGCACATAAATTTAATTTAATTATTTATATGTATGTGAGATATCGTTTTGTGTGCTGTTATTCATTTCACAACTGGCCTTTGTTGCAAAATTAAAATTTAATCCTGTGGTTCAAATAATGCTTTTATGAAAATCTTCACAATGGAAACACTTGTTGCCATCCAGTTCCTTTTAAGTGCTTCACTATATTGATAATTGCATTCTGAATATTGTAATATTTTTTAACTCCTTTGATGATATCGCTTCTTAATTTTGGGAAATGAGAGTAAAGTTCACAAAAATAATAAAAAAGGTAATTTTTGGCTCAGCAGTGGCCCAAGTTGCATCTAAGCATTAATTTCTGCCAAACAGTAACACACAGTAAAATGGTTGAAGTCTTCTTGTTATATACAGGACAAATGATTCAGTTTTTTTATTATTATTTTGTTGGAGGTATCACTTGTATCCCACATCATAGCATTCCCTTAGAACAAAAAACTGACAATTTACTGTGTAATTATCTATGATCCTTAACATCTGCTTTGTTGTATTATTCTTCTCCAGTTCTTGTTTCTCCCTGCCACTTTATCCTCTTTTTCCATTTGCCTTTCAGTCATTTAACCATCATAGTCATCTGCGGCTGTTACTTCTAATACCACCGCTGATACCTTTATAGTTTTATTCCCTTTTCCATCTCATTATTTTTACACCATTGTAATATCCTTTGTAGTTACATTTTTCTTGGATCATCTGCCCTTTCATAGAGACACCACATATAATTTAATTATTATTCTAGTGTGACCACTACACCCAGGGACTGGAGAATACCAGTGCTGCCACTAACATGAAGATTCTGTTCTAATGATTATGCTAAATATATACAAAAAAACTGCCTACAAGTGATATAAGCGTGGGATAGTGCATTATCTATCCAGCCTATATTTGATTTAACCATACTTTTCTCATCCAGCTCATCTTTGAAACATAGAAACAAGGCACTCAGTATAAACAACTGTTGAAGCAAGCTATTCACCATGCAGCTGCATTTCCTCTGCCTTTCCAAATATTCCCCAGTTACACTGCTAGAGAATCTGTTATACATTGCTTGTGCTAATGTGTGCATCTATGTAAAACAATTACTAGATTTACTTCCTGACAATTATTTGTCTTTGTTAATGACATTTTGATTCTTTTCACATCCATGAAAATTCCTTCAGTGTGATCTGCTTAACACAGTGAATTAATCAGTCAGTGAACTATGCTTTTACTTTGTAACTTCTTTTGCATTATTGTGCTGTATTATTGCCTTTGTCAATTTGGAGCCAGTTTTGTCACATTTTTTTCTTATTCTGCCAAGAAAAAAAAAAGACTTTCTCATAAATATATATTCTGTGTCTTATGCTGGTGACTGCAATCTTCTCTTACTGTTTCCACTTTTCTTGAAATTTTATCATTTACTCCTGATTATTTTGTTTAATGTAAATTTGTTGTCACACTTACATACAAAAATAACAATTGTTAATGTGCAGCTATTCTCCTCAACAAATACAAGAAAATTTGTGAAAAATTAAGAATATAGTTGTTTTGGAGAAACAACTTCACTGGAGAGGTTAAGGAAAGCATACCGAATCAACAACATTAAGTCAAAGATCCTTACTTCCAAATATTTTAGGAAGAATATCTTATAACTGTATAAAGCTGTGACATGTAGCATGTACATGATGATGAACAATTCCCAGTAAATTTTGGGTGGTGCAAATTCTCTTTGTCTGCAATGCTGTAATCCACTACAATTAAATTTTCTTTGGTTCAAATATTTTAATGTTCTCATCAACAAGACTGACAGTTTGAATTACAAATAAGAATTCTGTGTCCAACAATCCATGTATGGTTGTGCACCGAGTTTTAGTCCTTCTATTCAAACTAATTACAAACATAATTCACAACAAGGAATCCCTACAAATATAAGGACTTTATTGGTGTAAATCGAAAGATGTTTGATCTGTCATTAGGTAAAATAATGACAGTAGTTACAAAACAACATTACCAAAGATAGGAGAGTTTATTACATGTGGAAAATAAGGACTGATGTTCAACACCTTTGACCAAAGTAAGGAAGCTGAAATATGATGTAACTGTAACAAATTCATTGTTGTTAAGTATACATTAAATTTAAGAAAAAAAATGATCTGTCTTCCATTACAAATAGTGATATTGAGTCCTCTATCACTAAAATTATCACATAGGTTATAGGTTACTTTGATGCTCTGGGAGTATTAGGCACCTGCATCAACAGGACTTATGCTTTCAAGCATTGCACTAAATTCTAAAATATTATCCATCTTGAAATTTCTAAAAAGTTAAATATTTGCCCAAGTTTAAGATGTTAATATACACCTTGCACAGTTCCCACGGCTTTGTTATTTGTGGTTTGTTGTAATTAAGCAACAAATTTAACTGAATTTATTTGACACAGTACAAACTTGTGTTATAAATTGAATGAATAAAAAATAAAATTAAACAATGGTCCCAGGAAGTAGAAAAAATAATCTTTAATTAAATCATCATGTAATTAACAAAACAAGACATATTTTTGCCATAAATAGCAGGGCTATTACTGAAAAAGAGAGTAAGATGGAAGACCTGATGTAAGGATAAGAATAGGATGGGTTTCATCTTCTCATTCTATTGCTTTCCTCTTGTCCAGTTGTTGAGAATATTGGAAGATACTTTTCAGGGAATTATCAAAAACACTGAGCACTTATGAGAAAGTTCTACAGTTGCAAAAATGAGATTCATTTCTGTCTGAGTTTGCAAGTGAAATTTAAGTTGTCCAGAAAACTCAGATTATAAGGTTTCAGACAACATCCAGCACCTGCAAGGTTATTGCAACTCGAAACAAAAAGAGGAAAACAAATGCATTTTTGCTGTCATAATAGTAATACATTACTTCATAATTTTGGAGAAAGCTGATATACAAATGATAACTGTGCTCCTGGCAGTAATAAGACAAATTATTGATCAACTATGCCACAAAAGCTTTTAGAAACTGATATCAGTTGTTTCTCCAGCAGATCTTTGAGTCATATTTTCAACCATAAAAGAAACTAACAACAAATGAAATGCACCAGAAAAATAAAACTGACTTAATCTGTTACACAACTCAAAATCTGGAAAATCAGCACAGAAATAAGGAATTAATGATGCAAAACCTAGTATAATGAAAAAAATAGAATTCAGATTTGTTTACAAGTAATTGAAAGTAAAGTAAAGTAAACACACTTTCTGAGTTTTGATTACATATTAGTGAAGCAAAAAATGACTGTGTGGCAGAATGTTGCTAACATAGCAGAAGAGCAAAGTGCTCATCTAGAGGATTGCATTAGAAAAGATGTGCATACTAACAAGATGATATTTCTGCAATGAAAAATTGTATTCTTTGAAATTGTGAACTGGTAGATCACAAAGTGACAATAAAATATTCATATAAATTATGACAAGTACCAAAATGTCTCTAGGCAACTGCAGAAAACCAGAACTTCTCAAGGTAGAAATATGAATAGGGACAGAGAATTTGAGAATAATATGTAACATAATAAGTAAAGAACAGGGGTACAAACTAGAAATGAAATATAAACACTATGATTTCAGAACAGAGAATATGAAGTTAAGCTGAGGAACATTTGAGTTCTTGTGAGTCACTTGGCTATAGGAGACTGATAATTATTGTGATTAAAAACAAACACTATTATTCACATTGTGAGAATTGTTATAATGTTTATTTATTTTTTATGCTAATATTGTGTTAATTTTGTGACTTTAAGAGCAGTTTTTGATAGAAATTTGAGTATGTAGGAACATATATGTCACTGCTGACAAATATTGCAGGCTCCTTGTATCTGATGTTGAACGACAGTCTCATTTTGAATGACCTTCTGATGACCCTTTTTAACGTATTGTGGAATTTGAATAATTGATGCAGAACACTTCTCACTGTTATTCAAGGAAGGCATAATGTTACTATATACTATAAATACAGTTGGATCAAACAATCTGTTCAGTTATCCTAATTAATTAGGGGTCATTTTACATTTATCATTTACAAGCAATTACAGCTCCCTTGCAGTACAAATTATAAGCCTTACTTTGTGAAACGTTCTAGAAATTCAGTTCTATTTTAATACTTTCTCTATTACAATCTTGTTTTTTGTCTTCCTGTAGTTCTGCCTTTATAAAACAAATATATGGCATATGGTGCAAGGTAAGATGAAGACAGTCAATGGTTGGTAAAATTTTATTGCCACCTTGAGAATAGTGGGTAAAACTGCTTACGAATTTTCAAAAATAAACACTATGATTTCAGGACAGATAATATGAATTACTGGCTGTCAGCACAAAACAGAATCAAGTTTGACTGATTATTTGTAGAGTAGCTTTGTAAGCAAAGGGTGAACATTCTTACTTTGACGATGCACTGCCTCACACTGCAGTATCAGAATTACAGAATAGGCGACTTCCAGAAGAACCCTGCCATATGGCCAAGTAAATATTATGGTTAAAAAGAAAAAAAAAAGACTCTAAGCACTCCAGAGTGTTGAGAAAGATTCATGTAGTTCTGTAGTCCATTTATCATACAGAAATAATAACTTCAGTGATAATGACTTTGCTGACCTAATATAAATCAACAAGAAGCTTGAGGAAAGTTTGAATTACTTATTGCACATATTCATTCATTTATGTTGCATTAAAAGGGGAATTATCACATTTACTCATGAGCAGTGGCATAGTGATTTGAAAGGGAGAAAAATCTCCCAAGTTTTAATGAATGTTTTTCTTTTATGGTCTCTTCATAGCAATAGTCTATCTAACACAAGTTAAATGTTAACAAAACCTTGAAATAGTAAATGCAATGAATAAATATAATGTAATAATCATGGTGACACTGTACATTAAAAACAAATATTTTTTGTATGATGAGGTAAAAGAAGCAAAAAGTATGAGAGATAACTTTATGGGGGTTTTCACATTTATGTAGTTCTTTGATATGGAAAGGTCTTTGCCAAGGTAAATAGAACTCTGCTGTGCAAAGTAATGGAGAGAAGAGGAATATCACAATTACTGATAGCAAATGTAAGGGCACTGTACACTGGAACAATTACAGTAGGCCCCACTTGTAAAGAAACAAAGGATGCTCCTCAAAGAACACTTCATCAGATAAATACATTGGGTTGTAAATTTGATTATAAGATGTTGATTTCAAAACTATAGAGTGGGTTTTATTAGAAAGGCCCCATCAAAGACTAAAATAATGTTTTTCCAATTGCTCATTTGAACAGGGAAATATTTTAAGGTACTTGGATGTGGCATAATACATCATAAAAAAAAAGATGTAGAAAATGGTATATACAAATTTAGATCAATATGTGACACTGTACAAAGAATGCTGAAACACACAAAAAAAGGAGACTAAAATTCCATAAAATAGTGGAACAATGGCAGTTCCAGTCTTAAGATATTTATATGAAGTTTGGATTACTGAGTAAAAGAAAAAAACAGACGCTGAAATACTGTTTATAAGAGCCATAAAAGGTGTTGTAAGGACAGACTACATTATAAATTAACTGCAATCAAATTGACTAAAAAAAATGTGCCTGCATCTGCAGTTATTTGAATGAAACCAGTGATGCAATACAACCCAGAATCAAAAGAGATATAGGTTGACCAAATCCTGGCAGAGACTAGAACAGGCAATCTTGACTAACTCATGATTGGTGGAAGATGATGAGTTTTTACCTTTCTTCTCAACCTACGATGCAGTACCCATATACAAAACATTGTGTATGAGCCATAATTAAAAGTTTATTAATGAAAAATTTGAGTAGTATTCTTTTGTGTTTTCTTCTTGATTATTCAAATTTATGTAGACTATGTGTTGAAAGTATGCTTATTCAGTTTACATAACTGCTGTTTTGAAATTAATTATTGCATCATTATTGTCAACAGATTGCTTTAAAATTTGAATTTCTGTTGGTTGATACTCAGTGCAGGCATTTTTCTTTTTCACTGATTTAAATATTAGTTCTTTTCTTTGTTTTTTTTTATTAATATGGATGTATGTTGGATGTAAAAATAAAAGTTATTTGAGAGAGTGAATAAATATATCAACTCTTAAACACTTGGTACCATTGAAGAAAAAGTATACCTTCACCTGAAAACTGTGTATGTCCTCCTCTGTGGTCACTGTGTGGAATATATAAATCAAAGACACTAACAAAGTAGTGGTACAAAATAAAGTGGTTTTGTTGTTCACACACAGATTTAAACTGTTCCTTGTAAATCATGTGATAAATAATGTCAAAACTTCCTCTTCCCCCATGGTTATTAGAAATGAAAGAGTTTAAATTAAATACAAGAAAGTACTTCATTAATTATTTGTGTTATGTACTTTCATATTAATTATTGCTGTAACATGTATTAGAGATAGTTACTCTGGTACTACAAATGGTATTATGTGTCCATCACTAAAATGGGAATTTGATTCTCATTTACACAAAGATGCAGTCTTGTAGTGCCCACAGAGCAGCAAATTACATTCAAACAGTGGAAGAAATCTTGGCCAGTTTGTAACTTACTCTTTATCAACAACAACATTAAAATCTTTATGAAGTACATATGTTTTGCAGTTTTTACAATAGGCATTATTTAAAAAGTTTTTTGTTTGTTATTTCTTGGCTGCTGCCAGAGAAACGCTTTCAGTCTGTTCTTTTCAGCTACAATTTACAAAAAAGTTCTTGAATGAAGTAGTAAAAAGTACACCAAAACTGTATTGATTTCATAAATTGAAATACATAAATAAAATCCCAAAAACTCTTTCATAATCTAAAGCTTCTGATTAAACTTTGTTTTGGCCCTTGTCCTTTGGTTTTGAGACTCATGTGATAAATTCATATATAATTTCATTGAGACACAAAAGTAAACAATACATTTTTTTTTTTGCTTTTGTAAGTAAGAAGTATAGACAACAATATAACAAGGATTGTATGTACATATATTTATAAATTTATAAAGGTATTGTTTTCAGATAGACACATTTCTCAATGTTAACATTTACAAACAATATATTTCACTATTTTTGTATTTCAATATACAAACTGATTTATCTTATGGTATTTTCTGTACATTTATTTATAATAATTAATCTATTTTGTACAAAACTGACTAGGGTGTTTTTGAACTCAGAAATGCTGGATCAACTGAAGCTACTTTAGCTGTTAAAAATGCATGCATACAAAAGAGCAGGCTCTGAAGATTTGATGTTTCTAATTCCTGCAACAAAAACCAAAAACATAGCTTTAACTTCTTTAAACAAAATATATAAAGCATATGGTATGTATTCTGAAATTATATTTAATAATGAGCAAGACAAATAGCGAGAATAAAAAACTTAATGTACATAAAATTAAGTACTGTAGTACAACATACAATGCTACAAAACCTTCCTCCAAAGTTTCCCATAACACATAACATCCTTAACATAGATCATTATACTGCTGTTTCTACTACCATGCATGTATGTTCTTTAATGATTTAGTAATTTGTTCACATTTATATAAAATAAGCTATGCGCTGAGCAGAGCCTTCACGACACCCCCTCTCCCACTTTTTTTGTTTATTGTAATAATTAGTAGAATCGTACACAGAGTATCTTTTTACATTCTCCTACTTTTGTAAATGATCTGGGGATACAAAATGATATCACGAGGGGTGTGTCAATGAATTATAAGAATTATTTAGAAAGATGTTGATCTTCTAAGTAACAAAGATGTTTTCTCACGTCTCCTTCATGTTAATGTTTTTGAACTAGGACTGAATAAATGACCCAATTTTTACAGATAGGGTGTGTAAATTAGTCGTAAAATCCATTGTTAATATATCTAGTGTAATTCCAGTTCATTATTTCAACAAATCTACTGTTTTACATGGCAATATATAAAATAAAGGAAAGAGAACCACTTGCCTATACTAGATCAGTCGATGGATCACAGAAACACATAACAGAAAACAGCAGTCACATTAATTTTTAAGCAATAGCTCTTTTGCTACTGAAAGTAATCTCATTCACACACAGAATCAGACAAACTTGGTGTGTGTTTTGAAGACAGGTGCTGTAGAAGAGAAGGAAGTATAGAAATATTAAGGGATAAAGAATGGACAGGAGTTGCAGATAAGTAAAGAGAGACAATATGAAAATGTGAATGTTTGCTTGTGCTAGAGAAAGAGCTGTTGTTCAAAAGCTAGTGTGAAACCTGTTTTCTGTTATGTGTTTACGTGCTCCATGCATTGATCTATTATATATGTGTGGTTGCTTTTCCCTTATTTTACTTATTGTTCCATCCAGGAATTTCCATTGTTATTTTACATGAAAACACCGTACTGACAAAATGCCTGTGTAATATGATTGTCATTAAAATGTAAAAGGAGACCACCCACCAAAACGCAGAAGCATTGAGGTGCTGATAGGCACGCACAGTAAAGGTAAGCTGCTTGCTTTCAGAGTAATCCTATCTTGAGCTATAGTACGAATACATGCCAAAAATCACACACACACACACACACACACACACACACACAGAATCAGCTGTGCCTGTACATGGCACTGGCTGGATGCACAATGCCAGTGCTGGCAGGTGGACTATGTTAGGGTGGTGATTGTGTTGAGTGGATGGGAAAAGGAGAGAGAGGCAAGAAGAGGAGGTGAGGGCCGATGGCTAGTGTCTTTGACGGAGGTGGCTGTATTCCTGTCGAGGAATGCAGGAGGGAGGAGTGGCAGGTGCATAGGCAAGACATGTGATGTATGGGTATCTGAGCCAATTTGGAGCAGCTCACACTGAAGGTGACATGTAGATGTGTGTTGGGAAGGAGTGGTAGGATGGAAGAAGGGGATGTTGTTGAGTGAAGGGTGTAGGGACAGCGGTTTACTGGATATTGAGGCCAGAACAGTTGTGGGAACAAAGGATGTATTGCAAAGCCTGGTCTCAATCCACAGTAACCCAGTGTCCCCATACGCTCAATCCAACAGTTTTCCCTAACCCCAAACTATCACTCCTCCCAACTCACATCCCTGTGTCACCTTCAATATGTGCTGCTCCCCACTAGTTCTGACATCTGTGCATCACATGCCTATCCCATGCACCTGTCACCCCTTCCTCCTGCTTTCCTAACCAGCAAACTAGCTGCCTCCCTCTGAGCTACTGGACACCCACCCCACCTCCTCTTCCTGCCTCCCACCTTTCCTTTTCCCTGCCCACCTGACATAACTCCACCTCAATCTAGTATTCCTGCAATGTAGCATTGGATTGTGCATCCAGCTGGCATTGTGTGTGTGTGTGTGTGTGTGTGTGTGTGTGTGTGTGTGTGTGTGTGTGTGTGTGTGTGTGTTGTGTGTGTGTGCACTTGCGCGTGCATATTTATGTGTTCTCTAGTTAAAGAAAGGATTACTTGGAAAGCTAGCAAGTTTCCTTTCTTGTGTGTTTGCCTGTCGACAGCTCAATGCTGCTGCTTTTCCTATGTGTGGTCTCCTCTACTCCCAGAGTATTTACATTCTACTGGAACTTCCCTACACAATTATGTCAGTGTAATAAATTCTGTGTGTGAGCTAAGGATTTTAAAAATTTACCTTGAAGTCTCAATCCAAAATTTACTAGTAAATCAACTTGATGCCTTAAAACAGCAACTTCATTTAGTGGCCACCAACATTCTTACAGATGTTGTACCTATGAAGTATGTTCTGGTACATACTCTACATCACACCTGGTGTCTTTTCAATTTCTTGTGCAATGAGGAGCAACTCTGAGACATTTCTCTTTCCTTAGCAGACATGGACATGTTTCATATCTCAATTAAAACTGTCATAGAATGGAAATAGTATGTTTCCAGACATGGATTCCTATTCAAAATATTATATACTTGCTCCCTCTGCAAGGCCTAGAAGTTTGTAACATGAATTTATACACATGCTCATAAATTGTTGTTTATAGATCAATGAAGATAAACAAAGAATGCTTTATGTCTCGAGAGCAATGAACACGGTTGCTCGTGGCTCTGTAGACTTTCCTGGCATAGTAAGTAATGATATTCATACTAGGTCTCCAGCTGAAACATATCATCATCTTGAGAAAATATATCTGGGCAGTCCCTGTCGCCACCATCTTCAGGTGAGTAAGCTGTTGCACTACCTGCTGGAACTGAAATCAAACTGCAGTGGCAGCTCCTTTATACACTGCCTGTATGTCTACTGTGCATGCACAAATGTAACTGCCCTCTAGTGCAAAGTAAGGTAGTGCATTGGTGGTGACAACGTGCAGAAGCTTTTCAACGAGTTTTCACCACAGGTGCTCTGCCATACTTTGCACTAGAGGGCAGTAATGTTCGTGCATCCATAGTGGACCTACAGGTGGTGTATAAAGGAGCCGATAGTGTGGTTTGATCTAACTTCTGGTGAGTCAGTGTGATAACTCACTCACCTGAAGATGGCAGCCAGGTGAACAGTCGAAATATTGTGTCAAGGTGACATTAAGTTCTGGCTGGAGACCCAATACGAATATGAACATGGTTACACAATTTTAGGTATTCGAGCTCTTTAACTGCACCCAGTATCTGTATAGTCTAACAGTTTATTTTGTTTATTATAAAAATTAAGTTTATCAGATACTTTGTGATCACTATCGAACAATTTTTCTCTGAAAATCTAAAGGATCTTCCAATTACCAAACTGATAAATTACCACTGAAGGCATAACAATGAAATAAACATGAGTGGCATGAGTTTGCAGAAGAGGCAACATAAAGTATACACACAGGAATGAGATTTCTGTTTTGATTTCTGCATAGCTTGCTGACAAGCAAAATGGTTTGGAGCTAAATCAGTCCAAATAAAATATTTACTAAGGAATTGTTCCTAAGATGATTACTAGAAACTGAGGTCATAGAATTAACATTTTTAAAGTTACAATAGATAGACTTTGCTTTGTCAGAATAGTGGGATACAGCAGCAACTCTGAAAAGGGAGATAGACTGACTGAAATGAAGTGAGGTAAAATAAAAAAAGGAAATTTACTCCTAGAATGTGAGTAATTAGTGCAATTAAATAGCACCTTAGCGAATGTGTCGAGTATCGAACAAAATAAGGTATTACAAGCAACTGTAGTTTCACATGTGCACTTCTTGCACAGAAATGTAGACAAGAAAATTGAGAAGGATGGATAACATAAGGTGACACAAGGTGGACAACACATAGCTAGAAATTTTCAGAAAAAATAAAAAAAGATGTATAACATGCCTCTGAGCAAATATTAAAATGGAAAGAACCCCACTTTTAACATTAAGTTATTTCACATGTTTAATATATGTACTTCTAGACTGAAGAGTTCTGGAAATAAGCAAATTTTATTTTAATGTGTATGCATATCATGAAACAAATGCTTAAAGATATCTTTCTTGTGCACTGGAAAAATGTAAATCATGATAATAGCCATAACTGATTTAGTTTAGAGCTACAGGTTTTCCTGTGTCAACTTCACTAGTGAGCTGCTGTAATACTTATGGAATTCAATTCACACTTGATAAAGCAGCTTTTAAATAACCAATGCATCCATCAAGATTTAGATCTTCTCTTGTTTCCCATAACTACTTCAGGCACATGCTAGGATGGTCCTTTTGGAAAGGCTGCAGCTTATTTCCTGTTCTGCCCTTGGAAAATCTGCTAACAACTGCTCCATCAACAGAATGTTAAACCTCAAGCTTCCTTCCTTTTTCTTTATTTCTCTGTTCTCCCTTCATCTTTTAACTCTTAACATCATGGAGATTACAGCATAATGTTTTCCAAAATGTTGCAGTGCTAGCTAGCAGTTACATGAATGTCACATGTCAGGATTGTTCTGTGGAAGTTAATCATAAATCAGTGATGACAGATCAGATGAAAATTCAAATAAATGTACAGTGGACAGTGTCAAACTGAGGAACTATAATGTGAGAAGGGCTTTTCTACAAATTAAAACCAGTAAACCAAGTAGCACAAACATAAGTATTGAAAACAATTCAGCAGACAATGAACATGATTGCTATAGACTGGAACATAGGAAGAGAAAGAATTTGTTGTATGAAAAATTAGAAAAATTTTTGTACAATTTGTGTTAAAAACAAATGTACATGCACCAGAATGAAAAACTGCTTCTTAAGGGGAACATGTGTACAGAGCTGACAAATATAGGAATGGAGAAAGTACACAACAAATCTTGTACTTTCAGAACGTAATGTAAATTCTTTCTACAATTGGAAAGCTAAGTATAAAGTAGGATGAGCTCAAGTGCCAATGTGCAGATAAAAATGAGAACTAAAAATCACTTAAAATCCTAAATCAAGCAAGATAATCACATCCACTGAGAAACTGAGAGTTACAGTTGGTGTAACAACCAGGATTGCATTCCTGTTTGTTATTAAAGATCTGGAGCTGATTTTGAGCTATAAATGAGATCTGTAATCTGAAAAAAAGCAATAAGCTTTTGATGCACAAAAATGAGAGAAGGAAGTGAAATATAAAAAGGTACAAAGAAAAGCTACAAAAATTATACACTAAAGAGAGCTAATATGAAAAGCATAAAATGAATGATGGTATGTTATGGACCAAGTGAAAAGTGAGAATTTGTGGATATTTATTTGCACATTTTTATCATTATTTAATACTAACTTTTAGTATGAATGAATCAGCACTAATAAATTTATCACAGCAGATATCCAGATGGTTGATTTGTTATTGAAGGTAGTTGCAGGGTACTTGGGTAATTTCTTTTATTATTTCTGCTATTTTATTCTACCATAACAACAGCCACTCCAAAATTGTAAATTGGATGTTTGTCCAGCAACACATATTTCACTCTCATTTTCTTAATTCATTTGAATTTCTTCTATATGTCCTAATGATGACTGTCTTGCCACATCAACATTTTTTGGGAAATACTGCCTTCTTATGTTTTCTCATCTTTTGTTTATGTATTTAATATGTTTTCTTGTCCTTTTTTTAATATGTTTCATGTTCCATTGTTTTATATATTTTCAGTTATGCTTCCTTGCATCATTTTTTGTTTAATCTGAATTGTGAGATTTTTTAATGTGATGTAGAACTCATCATTCACTTGTACATTTTTGCCTGCAGTTCAATACTAACATTCTATCCTTTGAATATTTACTATTATACTCATCATTACTTCTGTATATTTAATGGAAACTTTCATATTCCCTGGCTCAGTATTTGTTTTCCTTCCTTTTCATGTTTTCTTTCCAGATGCCTGTGAAAAGTAATACACACCACCTCATATCTGCATGCAATGACTTTCCACCCACTGCACTAACACAGTGCTCTTCTTAGGACTCTGGTACATGAAGCATATGCTATCTCTAACACAAACAGTCTAACACAGGAGTATGTTGGGTGTCTATCCTTTAAGATTTGATGAATTATGAGAAGATTTGGTGTTAAGAGTGTGTTCTGCCCACTGCCAAGAGTAGGTCACAACTCAGCACTGTCAGTGATGATTTGGGACTTAAGAAGCCTGGAATATACAATAATCTATGTCCTTGTGGGAAGGCTTCCATTGTCTGATTGATTCGCTCAGTTCAGAACGTGCATGGAGCATTGCCATCACATAAGGCTACAAGAGCCTGAAAAAATTGTGGCAGCAGAACATTTAATGAGGCCCTGCTAATTGCCAGCATGCATATCTTCAAGGACAATATTTGTAAGGAGACAATTGAAATGAAGTTGGCAGAAAACTTTGTTTAATAGAAGCAAGAGCTTTCCTCTTAGCAGGATGTGCAACCCTGTATTATTCCATGTTAAAACACTATGTTCATTCATGCAGCCAGTGTTTAACAATAGTTCTTGAGTGTGATACATTCTTGGCATCAGTGTTCTACAAAGTGTAGCACCACATGCACTGTCTAGGGTGCAGCAATTGTGGAGCCCTACATAGGACATTGGTTTCCTGTCCTTGTATCAATTATCATTTTGACCCAGCAACAGCATCTCTCCTGAAAAGGGTAAACAGATGGGTTGCTGAAATATTGAGTCTCTTTGATTTTAGGATCCAGCAGCAAACTCAAGGAGACTACCAAGAATAATTACTTTGGGAATGCCTACGCAATCACAACTAAAGTGCACTGTTTAAGAGAAATGTAGACATGTTTGATGAGGAACTTGAGGAAGGAATGCATTGACAGTCATTGTATAAAGATGACAGACACTGTCTCATATAACATACTACCCTGATTATCACCCAGAATGAATTACGAAACTCTCCTGTAGTTCATATAAAGGATAAATTTCCTTTCCATACTACTTACCACGCTTCTCAAGCTCATATTCCACAGTCGTATCCTATCTAAACAAAATCATTGTATTCACATGGCCACCTAGCTCCTGATGCCCCACTCTGTGGATTATAGCCATATGGAAAAAGATGCTACATGATCTGACAATTATGTACACCATCCACCCACCTCCTCTTCTAGCCTTGATCCTGTAGGAGCTCATTGTATCATAACAGCCCATAAATTATGTGAAATATAATATTTATAGTGGAGCCAGGAGCTCATTGTATCATAACAGCCCATAAATTATGTGAAATATAATATTTATAGTGGAGATGAGAAGTTGCCTTTCTTAGACGTGTTGGTTGAATAGAAGGGAAAAGAGTTACAACAGGTATGAAAGTGCAAGGCGATCAGATACCAGAATGAAAGTTCACAATATAGCTAAAATTAAGGAAAGCCTGCTGAAATGGGTACTACATTCCACACAAAATATTGTTTAAGAATAAATATTACGGAAGGAGATTACAGTATTGGAAGACTTAAAAGAATTTTCATATCAGTGACATAAGATTAGATGACTGAGGCAGTGGAGATGTCATAAGCAGGTTAGTGGAGGCAAAAAAAGGCATTTTTTCCATTTTTTTCATAGCTGTTCTGATAGCAAATAACAGGATCATTGCAAAAGTTATGGCAACTACTTTTTTATCTCAAAAATGCTAATGAATTTAAAAATTATAAAATATGCAAATGGAACAATAGTTCATATGTAAACATTACTTGTAAGGAGATGGATGAACAAACATGCTGCCATAATGTTGCAACACAAGAAAAAAGGTGAAACAATTTTTTTTTTTTGTTTTAAATAAGTTGTACTGTCAACTGCAACAAAGATGCCAAATACTCTTGCTGCCCCCATGACCAAATCATCAGATCTCGTGCATCACTGCTGTGACAGTGTCTTCATGTGTTCAAAAGTGGATCCTATGCAATGGCTCTTCCAGTTTTGCTTGAGGTCATAATCACATGGTGATTCTAGCAAATACAGTGGATGCTCTTGTACTTTCCATCCACATTGTGTGAGCAGATTCCATACAAATGCTGATGTATGGGCTCTCACATTGTCCTGAAGAATTAATTCATTGTGTAGACTTTTAGGACATTTCTCCCAAACATCCTGTCATAAGTGTCAGTGCAGGAAAGTGTGACAATAGTACAATGCATTAACAGTTTGTCCATGTGGGATGAAATGGCACAAAATCAGTCCTCTAATGTCATAAGTTACGATGACCATTAACTTGACAGGAGAGGTATTGGGATGAAATCTCTGCCTACATTGTAGTCCTGGATGATGCCATTCCACAGACAGGTGTTTCAGTTCTGGCTGATAGGCCCTGGACCTAAATTCATCTATGGCAATGATTCACATAAGTGAATTGTCTCCCTCCTCCTTGTAATATGCTAGATGCACATAACCAATTTCTTAATATGTCCACTCTTCCACTTCACTCAGCGCATGAGGCATCCACTTTGCAGCAACATTACACATGTATAGCTCATTATGTAAAATCTTGTAATTTCTATCTTCTCAATACTAGTGTGGGACTGCAATTCCTTCAGCATCTATCTTCTGTCATTCTCCAAGCACTGGGTGATCTGGGTATAAGCACAGTATGTACACACACTGACAGGCTGGCTGGATCAGTGCATGTCGGACACTGCAGCTCTGCCATACCTGAATGCATCTACCCACTGAGCTACCATTCAGTACAGTAGAGCAGCATTTCCAACCACTTTCACAAGCTCCTTGTGGCATTTTCATGCATTCCTTCCACACTGAACGTTAGTCTTTATGTAAGAGCACTGTTCTAGTGGGTAACATCTATCCTGAATGGCTGCTCAGCTCATACTGTGATCTCTCTTCACATTTCGTTCTCCTGGAAAGGAATGTCATCTAGCATCACATCATGTTACTGTGGATTCTTGGATGAAAGGTGTATACTTTGCAATGACCTATTGCATACTATTGCAACTGATGTTAAAACATGTTTGAAATGACAAAATTTGTTTCATCCTTCTTCTCATGCTGTATCTTTATGGTGGAGTGTGAGTTCATCCATCTCCTTACATGTGATGGTTAGAGACACTTGCAGCTTTCAGAACTTTTTAGTTTGTTACTATTTTTGAGACAAAAAATGGTTGCTGTGACTTCTGTAATGGCCCTCATATTAACTTTGAATTATACGGACAAGAATGCGGACAGCAGGAAAACAGGAGAAGAAGAATCTGGCAGCATTTAAATCTTGTGCTACAGATGAATCTTAATATTCAAATGGGCTCTTAAAGTATGAAATAAAATTATACTAGAGTGATTAGAGGAGGAAATGGAGGAAATAAGTCTATAAGGAACTCTCACAAAAAGGGACTGTTTAATGGGACATACACTAAAGGATCTAGGTAATGGAAGGTGGAATGGAGGGAAATGGGGTAGCGACAGATAAAGATTGTTATATCTATGAGAAATTACAGACATACTGCGATTTTTAGTTGTTTCAGTACTGTGTAGCTCAAAAACAAATCTGAAGCAGAACATTAATCTCAGTCCATCACATGGATCCAATACTTGTCCAGTGCAGTTCTGCTTAAAATTAGAGTCTAATTGAAGCTACACAAACAGTTAAAGCTTAAAAGTGTTGGTTAGCAAATTAAATTGTCCTAGATATAGAACCTATTGACAATTAATGAGCCTTGGGCTTCTGCAATTTAAAACTGAAGCAAAAAAGCTAGTGAGGTAATAGAAGACCCTTTCCCTCTGTATCTTACATTAGAATGATATTCTGCCTTGTCTGAGTTTTTGCAGTTTCAGTTTATATTCTGTCTAAAAACAGTGTTTGGATGTAACTTTTGGATTTATGTTAAGAGTTCACACAACAACATAACTAATGGTCTTTTAATGACATCAGCTTTTTGCAGCGTATTACAGAAATAACTAGTAGACTAAATCATGCCTTATATGTATGAAAGGTTGTCAGTTATTCTGCATATTTATTTACTTTTTGGGATGCTACTGGTCTGGGAAACTTTTGGTTTCATTTTTCATCTTAATTACAGCAAAATAAATGAAACTAAAGAATAATAAAAGAAAATGAACAGGCTTCTACAACAGGCAACACAAATTACATAACAAGGAAAGTTAAAGGGGATGTCTCAAACCTTGAGGGTCAAAACTATACGGATGATGTAGGATCAAATCTGAGCTAAAAACTTTATGATTCAAAATGAAAATTTGATTCTCTACTGACATAAACAACTTGAAATCATAACAGCAAATGATACCTGCCAATCTCAACACATGCACAACAGCAGTGCACAACATTGTGCCTCACTCTCTCCAATATCTCTGTTGTCTGGTGGGCAAGAGATTCCTCTTCAGATTCTTCAACAGTGACTTAATGTAAGCCCATAGAAAAAAATGGCTGTGGGTGCAAAAGAGAGGACTGTCTATTTTTGTCATGGTGGCATCTGCCACCAATATCGATGCAGAAACAATAGCCTTTCACCGACAAGTGCCTCTGAAACATTAGTTTTCAAGACTTCAAACTGCATGAAAGATTGTTTCTGGCCATTGGCTCATTATTTCAGAATATCAGTTCAAGACCGCTGGTGTCTGTATAGTTCTGGACTATCCTTTATACACAAGCATATTAAAGTTAAATCAGCTACTTCTTTGATCAGGAACACAGTGATGGATATGTTCCATTTAATTTCTGAGAGACTTTGAGCCCAAGAAAGAAAGAAATCTCCTTGTCTAATCCTAGATTACATTTTTTACATGCAGCCTCATTTCTCAAAGAGTTAAATGACTTTTCAGATACCCCACAGCAACACAATATATTAGAAGACATTTATTCATCCCTTTTACATAACATTTATGTTTGTTCAAAGATTTCAATTCCACATACTATACCAGCTAAATATTCAACAACCCATGTGCTTATCTCATTATCATTCCACCCTATACTCATACACAGTGACAAAAAGTCTTATTCATCTGCACATATCATAAACAAATTCTTTTTTGCTTCAGTTCTGTTTTTGGCCACTTTAACCTTATAAGGACAGAGTGGTCATAGATGTTAAGCAAAATGTTTTGACTTGTATAATTTCTTGGGACATATTATTTCTTTTATATTAGAGAGAGCTTTGAGGCTTTTTTTAAATCCACCTTTGATCATATAGCAAAAAACTCTTCTTTAAAATAGTTACTAACTGTGTTGCACTTATACCCACTACAGATATCACTCACATTTAGAAATGTGTTATGTTATGCCACTATCTTATAATTTGGGAAAAATTGGCAAGATATTTTGCTGACACTACATGACTATGGACAAAAAGTTTCCTCCTGAACTGTCTTGCTGGTAATATACATTGTGATGCAAATTTGTCTGTATATTCTTTTAAATCTAATATGTGTTTCTCAAAAAACACATGATGTTATTGTTCCAAATTCAACAAGTACTGCTATTAAATCTCTTTTGTCATCACAGAACATTGTGGTATTATGCTTTCAGTTAAATGTTATTAATTTTTCTATAAATTTCCTGCTTAAAATTGTGCTTTATTCTTTCCCACTCTTCCTTTGCACATGGCATGTAGAAGAGAGTAGAAGAGAAAGTGTGCTGACTCTCCTAGTTCACTGGTTCCTTTGTAAGATGTCAGCTGCTCTGCTTTGACTGACAGAATTACATGTTACCATGGCAGTTACAGCACAAAAACTGATTCATTCATGAAATTTATGTAATGAAATGAAAAGAACATGGATATAGTTAACTCATCCCAGTGGACATCAGTTATCCACTAGCACAGATAGTTTTTGGGCAGTCTTTGAAGTTTTTGAAGACTTTAGCTCCTTCTGATGTTGTTTAATGCCCATGAAAAACCAGTGTTCCATATACACTGATGAACCAAAACATTATGACCACCTGATTAATAGCTTGTTTGTCTATCTCTGGAATGAAACACATCAGTGACTCTGCTTTATCAGTGATCTGACATTTTGTTAGTAACCTTGTGGAGATACGTGGCTTTAAATGATTATGCACAGGTCTTGTTGTTGTTGTTGTTGTTGTTGTTGTGGTCTTCAGTCCTGAGACAGGTTTGATGCAGCTCTCGATGCTGATCTATCCTGTGCAAGCTCCTTCATCTCCCAGTACCTACTGAAACCTACATCCTTCTGAATCTGCTTAGTGTATTCATCTCTTGGTCTCCCTCTACGATTTTTACCCTCCACACTGCCTTCCAATGCTAAATTTGTGGTCACTTGATCCCTCAGGACATGTCCTACCAACCGACCCCTTCTTCTAGTCAAGTTGTGCCACAAACTTCTCTCACAGGTCTTGCAATTCATATAAATAATGGACCGCTGATTTGTGTATGTGGTGATAGTATCTGATATCAACCCACATGGGTTCCATAGGACTTAAATTAGGCAGACTGGTCACTGAGACATCAACATGAGTTCACTACAATGCTTCTCAAACCACTGTAGCATGGTTCTGACTCTGAGGCAAGGACAATTATACTGCTGAAAGATGACATCACTGCCAGGGAAGACCTCAAGCAGGAAGGTAATTTGCAGCGGTCAGCATGTCTTCAATTACTACTACAGGTCCCATGCAAGTGAAGGAGAATGTTTACAATAGCAGAGTACTGCTCACATTTGTGGTGTACTGCACGTTTCAAGCAGGCATTCACCTCAACGATGGCATTTGTGGAGATGACCAGTGACCTAGTGTAGCAAAAATGTGATTCACCAGAAGAGCTGACACATTTACATTGATGAATGGTTGAATCTCAGTGGCTCCATGTCCACTGCAGTCTTAATTGATGATATTGTTGGTCAAATGTGAACATGTAGGGGTGGCCTGCTACGGATCTCCTTGTTCAATAATATACAATGAATGGTGGGCTCCAAAACACTTGTGCTTGCACCAATATTGCTTTCTTTCAGCAGAGATGCCACAGATCATCATCTATCCTATTTCACAGTGGAGACAAGCCTCACAACCCCATGTTTTGTGATGGGTCATGCACATCCAACCATTTAGCATCTAGAGAGAGTTTCACTGCCCTTCTACCTCTTTCCGTAGATACTCACCACAGCAGCATGTGAACATTTGACCGGCCTCACCATTTTCAAGATACTCATTCAAGGGCATTGTGTAATAATAATCTGCTCTTAGTCAAAGTCATTTATCTATCTGGATTTCCCCATTTGCAGTGGTCACCCATCTGTGTTTGCTCAGCTTACATACTTCTGTTACTGTGTCATGTGCCTGCAATGCCACTAGGTGACATCCAATGTCACACTGGGAGGAGGTAATAAAGTTTTTGCTTATCAGTGTGGTGAAGAATCAGCTTAGAAACAATGTCAATCACATGATCTTCGCAGCAACCAATATTTGATATATCAATGCTAATGTGATCCAAACTATTTAAACATTCAAACGAGGGTCACTCCAAAAGAAATGCACACTATTTTTTTAATAATCCATCTTTTAGCCTACATTTTTCAAATTTTACAGTGTGTTGATATATCCTTTAGGAACAATATTTTCATTTCTCCACATAATTTCCATCCCTCTCAACTGCCTTATGCCATCTTGGAACCAGTGCCTGTACACCCACACAGTAAAATTCTGGACCAACATGTTGGAGCCACTGTTGGGCAGCATGTACAAGGGAGCCATCATCTTCAAACCTTGTGCAACAGCAAAACATCCTGCTTTTGCCAATGTGGTCGAGCATGACTCAGTTGAGCTTGAAGTTTCTTCAGTGTCATCACATATGCATCAGGATTTATGGTGGTTCCACTTGACATGATGTCCACAATCAAGAATCCTTCGGAATTGAAAAACACCTTAGCCATAATTTTTCCAGCAGAAGCTGTGGTTTTGAATTTTTTTTTTCTTGGGTGAATTTGCACAACACCACTCCATTGATTGCCTCTTCATCTCTGGTGAAAAATGATGGAGCCATGTTTCATCACCTGTCACAATTCTGCCAAGAAATTCATTTCCATCATTCTCGTGCTGTCCAAAAAGTTCGCTGCATACCATTTTTCTTGTTTCTTTGTGAGCCACTGCCAACATCCTGGGAACCCACCTGGCACAAACCTTTTTCAGTATTCTGCAAACACTTCCTTCCCCTATCCCAACGCAGTGTGACAATTCGTTCACTGTGATGCGTCTATCAGCAGTGACCAATTTGTTAACTCTCTGCACATTGTCTGGAGTGTGTGCAGTATGAGGCATACTGCTGTGAGGACAATCCTCAATATTGCTGTGCCCACTTTCATCACGTAACCTGCTTGCCCACCAACTAACTGTACTGAAATTGACAGCAGCATCTCTATACACCTTTTTCAACTTCTTGTGGATGTTTCCCACTGCCTTGTTTTCACAACACAGGAATTCTATGACAGCACATTGCTTTTGACGAATGTGAAGTGTAGCAGCCAACTTGAAGACAAGCTGTGATGGTGCCACTTACAGGAACAGGTTGAACCAAGTTTGAAAACAAGCAGGAAGGATGTATCTACACACTGTAAAACTCTCACACATGCACAATGAAAACTGTATTTTTAGAAAAATAGTGTGCATTTCTTTTGGAGTGACCCTCGTAATAAAGGATGCCCTATAAACTGTCCTCACGGAGGCTTAGCACAACAATATTCCCCAACTGGGTAAGAACACTGAAGACACCTTTCAGTGGATATGTGAGCAACGTTTTTCCTGTAGTAGAGCCAAAATCACTAATATATGTCAGTAAAGAGAGTGGCATGTCAGACAAATTCTCATTTAGAAGGCAGAAATGCTTCAGGCATTTTGTGACTCTTCTTGCTTGATCCACCACATAACCTGCCAGATGACAAACCAAACATTCTTTTGCTGAGGAGCTTTCAAGGCTTTCCGGAATATGTGGTGGATTGAGTTTAACCTACGTGAAGTTACAGCCTGTTGACCTTTCATTATCAACATGAAAGTAGACACACTGTAGCATGTGCAAGCTCAGAACATGTATTACTGATGGATGATCATAGCAACTCAGAGATCATATGATACTGAATTGATGTTCAAGTGGATCCTTATTCAATTTTTCTCTCAGGATTTAGGTAAAACCTCTTTTCCACAAGTATTCAGAAGTTCCTAATGTACTTTCAATCATTACTCTTTCAGAACCAGAGCTGTTACACTATCAGCAATAATGCAGTTCCATTTCATTAATGTTTTGTGTCTCTGAGATAAAAGCAGCCTAAACAAAAGAAGAATTAAGTGCATCCACTAAGTTGTCTGCACATCTAAGTGAATGATTCCATTGATTCATTATCTTTAAAATCCTGCAGCTTCAATTTCCCTAAAGAATTTTATTCTGTTCTGGGTTACTGAATAATGCAGAGCTAAGTTTACATTTATTCATTGAAATGACAACAGATCTAAGTGGGTGGAAATTAACTTGTGGTAAACTTTTAATACACTGAATTCTGGGTAAATATCTTGTTCTTATACTCTTCGATAAAATTGTAGTTGATGCTCTCACTGTTGAAAATTACTCCTGCATTATCACAAAAATTATTCCTTACACATTTTACTACATGAATAGCACCTCAAAATGTGTCTGGAAATGCCCAAATTCTTTTGGTTTTGTCAACTAGATTTGGTATAGAACAAGTAACTTTATTTTTTATGCCACTAATTCCTTGACATTACCAGATCCTTTTATTCAGTTGACTGCCATTAAAAGTGAATGAAATAATTCTTGTTCCACCTTGCTCTAACTAGAAGTACTAGAATCAATATCTGTAAGATGATGTAACCAGGAGTTGCACTGCAACAAGCATATAAGATCAGCTCAAAAAATTCCAAAACATTCGTAATTTTGCACCAATGGTGTGTAGGAGTGAAATGCAGTTGGTGTCCCTGTACATGCCTAAGTTTAGTGTGGAACTAACAGACATTTCTTTGTTGTATGTCTGTTAGTTAATGTTCAGTCCTGTACTGAGTAGAAAATTTTGTCACACAATTTGTCAATTCTGAGGTGGCAGAATTAGAGAAGCAACACATCTGCATTACATTTTGCATGAAACTCGAGAAAACCTTTACAGAGACACACCAAATTGTACAGGAATCCTATGGTGATGATTGATTAAGCATACTTGGTGCAACGAATGGTTCACACGATGTAAAAATGGCCAGACATAAGTTAAAGATGACCTTCATTCAGGACACCCTTCGACATCTACCAATGATGCTCATGTCAGGAATGTCAATGAAATTGTTTGACAATTGAAGACTGACTGTCTGAGAGACTGCAGAAGAATGTAACATTTCAGTCTGATCATGTTATGAAATCCTGACACAGTATCTTGGAATGGATCATGTTACCACTAAGTTCATCCCATGCCTCATGAGTCAAGATCAGAAAGACCTCTGCTTTGTGATCTGTGGAGAGCTTTTGGATTTCACAGTGAGAATGAGGTGTTTCTTAAGAGAATCATAACTAGTGATGAGACACGAATCTATAGTTATGATGTTGAGACAATGGTTCAGTCTTCACAATGGGTTAGGTAAGGGTCTCCAAGACCAAAAATAGCTCCTCAGGTCAGGTCAAATGTCCAAGTCATGCTGCTGGTTTTCTTTAACTTTGAAGGATTAGTTTATCATGAATTCATGCCCCAGGGACAAACTGTGAACCAGTGGTACTAAGGGATGTGTTGTGATGCCTCTGAGAAAATGTGAGAAGGAAATGGCCTGAAATGTGGTAACACAATTCATGGCTCTTTCATCACTTCATCTGTGTTGGTGCTTGATTATTTTGTGAGAAATGATATCATTGTGCTGCCTCATCCTTCATACCATCCAAAACTGACTCCTGTGGGCTTTCTTTTATTTCCAAAGTTGGAAACCTTGTTGAAATGATGAATATTTGTAATGATAGATGAAATAAAAGAAAATTCACAGACGGCACTTTGCGTGAACCAGCAAAGGCATACTATGACTACTTCCAGAAGTGTAAATGGCATTGGGAGCACTGTATCAATTGTGGAGGAGAGTACTTTGAAGAAGACCAAGCACAATAAGTAAATGATGAGTTCAGAAAAATTTTGTGCTCAAAGTTCCTGAATTTTTTGAACAGACCTCGTACAAAGCATTAGGTTGGATCCAGTTGTGAAGTAGAGGAACTCAAGAGCATGGTTTTCAAGTTTATTCTTACAGTATTCTGGAGTGTATTCCCCCAAATGGCCAAAAGCATCAACTCTGAGTCAAGTGTTACCGGAATGCATTTCTTTGCGGAGCTTAACTTCATCAAAATAAGCGCACCTAAGTGTTTGTTTTCATATCGTTCTTCACAAAAATAATTCTTAATATCTTCCACAGCATGTGTATTGATTCCATATTAGTATACGAGATCCTTTACTAAATTTTGTAGATGTAGTTTGGAAGGAAGTGGCAACAGTGCCTCAGACAATGTCTGTATCCTTTGGGGGACTTAATTTTTAAGAGCATTCTGTCCAGAAGAAACTTGTTATCATACTGCATTCCCATATTGTTTTTCAATTGACATTTATGTATCATTGTGTCTGCTAAGTTTTCTGTATCTTACTGACTTTAGAATGATCTAGTTTTGACTGAGCTGTCTTGTGCTTTACATCTGAGAGCTGCTTTCACAGAAGATTTATTTCAGCATTTTTTGTTCCTAATTTATTATGTAATCACACAATTTCCAGCTTCTTACACTTTAATATTCTTGTTAATGAAATTACTTCTGTGTCTGGAACCATTTGATCTTATAAATTTTCCTTTACAGAAGAAACACTGGGAGACACTGTAACTTATTTTCGACATTTCCTTTGCTGCAGCTTCTCTCTTGTGACTGTTTAACTGGTGCTTTTCTGTTGTATAATACTTTCAATAGATAGTCTGGTAATATGGGAAATAAATGAGGAACCACTTCTGGTTTCAGAGATCACCCATGTATTGGAATTTTACCATCGATGACAAACAAGTCTGCTTTTGTGATAAGTTCCTCACTGGGATGAGAAACAAACACAAAACAATTGTGTGTCATATCTCCGTCTTTCTGAGGTATTGCTCTCACCCACTTGGAAAACTCTACTTCATTTTTAGGAGGTTTAAAAAATATGTTTACCCTTATTTTCTCTGTAATCATATCTGCACACCGGAATGGAACATGCAGGCATTTTTTTGTTCCTCTTTAAATACGAGTGACTATCATCTTAACACCTCTTTCAGCCTTCACCTCTGCAGTGTTCACTCACAACACTTTTTCCCAAAATAAGCCAGACACAACCAACACACACCTTCTGATACAATAAACTCATGTCAACATGGGTCTCAAGTGATAGTGCTGCTTGTAGCTCACTGTCCTATTCCACCAGTGTACTGAAGTCAGCACACTTTCTCTTGTATTTGCTATGCTTTTTGTATCTCTCTCTCTTTTTAATAAATACTTAAACTGTTATCTTGCAGAAACATCAACATTTAAATCCTAACTAGATTTAGCACAGTGGGTAATGGTCATCAGCAGCAATTTCCTTTTATTTTTAGAAAAACAAAAAGATTATATTTCACACAATTTGTAGAAGGAGCACTTACAGCATCCATGTTATGTTGCACTTCACTAAAGTGGCAAGAATGTATCAGAATCTGACCGATGAGTAATGTGGGAAAGCTTTACTAGTGTAGCTGCAATATATAAACCAATATGTTTCTACGATTCAGTCATGCAAAAATTAATAAGGTAGACCTCCACACAAATTGTGAAATCTCAGCAGTACTGAAACGTGCATATAGTTTACAATATTTTTAATAATCATGAAATTTAATAAAAATTTGGAAGCACATCCCTGTAATTTGATACTGGGAATGTGTCATAGGTTTTAGTCCTTAGTCTTTTTCAGACTGTGAATGGTAATTTTGATTTGCATGAAACTGAACAGCATTTCAGCAATTAAATAGTTTTCACTGAATCACGTAAGACCATAGGCTTTATATCTCTGGAGTTAAAGAGGTAAGTAGGAAGGAGGAATAGTTACTACTCCCTGTGACAACTCAGTTTTGTGCAACAATAATAATGTCCTCAGTATAAGTATCTTCGGAGTTTTAGCAGCTCACTGATCTTGCATGGTCTGTTATTAGAACTTGCACATCATTCACACAGTAGTGTCAGAAGCACCTTAACAATTTCTCTCTCTCTCTCTCTCTCTCTCTCTCTCTCTCACTCACTCACTCACTCACTCAGTCACTTCCGCCTCTCCCCCCTCTCTTTGTGTGCACCCACATACGAACACACACACACATTCATCTAAAATTGTTTCTAACCTGCTATCAGTAATTTCTTACACACACCTGAATCCAACAAAAATAGTCTGCTGTTATGGTACTCAGATATTTCCCATCTTCATCTGTACAATCATGCTAATAAAGCTTATGTTGGATTCATCAAGTCTTCCTTGTTATGTCACTTTTTTTTGGAATGAACATAAAAAACACAAGTGAAGTTTTATACTTTTATGGGTGCTAAGTACACATTTCAAAAACAAAGGAAAAATACAATGAAACAACATGGGAATTTTACATTATTTTAATTCAGCATTATTTTTGAGTATTTGGAATAAAATCTTCCATTTATAAGATGAATACTGAAACTAGTGAGTATGAACATGATTAGGAAATGGTGAGCAAATGTACATTAATAAGAAATTTGCATCAAGAGGGATGCAAAAAAATTTGTGTATTCCTTTACTGTCTCCACCAGCAACAGATTAACTGAGGATGCACCTGCAATCATTTCATAGATCATGAAGTTCCGTTCAACCCAGATATACACAGATAATTTAAAATATGATGAATTTTTGAGTGTCACTGTTCTGTCCTCAGATGACAGCTACAGTACATGTCTACTGTTGTATTGAGCTTATCACCAGTGCTTCACTATGGATTTTCTGGAGAGTATTGTTCTATTAAGAATGGTGACATTTTCCACTTATTGCCTCTTATTTTAGTTAGTGCTTTTTTCAATTTCTGTTTTGTGAACAAATGTAACGCATCTGTTTCAGATTTTTCTGATGCAATGATGATTTGTTACACATTAATAAAGAAAAAAACTGATCATACCGTAAATGTGCTATTGTCATTTGAAGAGCTGTTCTCACAGCAGCAAGAAAGGAGGCTTTTGTGGATAGCTGAGTGAGGGTGAGACATTCCTGTCAGATAAACTGGCCACAAATAGGTTACATAGTGAGTAACAGCTTTCAGAAGGTACTTGCCAGGGACACAGCCATAGCAAGGGAGTAACCAAGTTCAAGCAGGTATGGCTGTGCTAGGCAGAAACTAAGAAATGGTAAGTTTGCTATTTTCCATTACAGGAGGGATGATACAGAGATTGAAACAACTGGGATATTCAAAATGCAAGAGCACTCACTTAAAAGACATCATGGGCCTCTTTCACTGAGAGGCATGCCCAATATGTGCTACTGACAGTTTTAAGTTAAGGGTAATTAAAGTTTGAATAAATATGCAATGCCCTTAAAATTAATGAAAGTCAAACTAAAATACAAACAACAGTCAATGAGGTGTTGACTTGTCATCCCCCATAACCAACATCAAATGGTTTAAATGGTTTGCATGTATTACTTATTGAGCCATTTGTTGCATTTTCTGATAATGAATCCTAATGAGCAATTAACACACAATATAGGACATATTCACAAAAAGGTGTATAGCATAGAATTGATTTATTGTTTACATAGTGGACAGTATATTTGTACAGATAGATTTATAAGTTTTTATGGTCATTAAGGGTGCTAGAAATAACCAATCACAATTAGAGTAATTCACTTAACAAACAATGTAACATCTGTGTTTCAATGGGCACCAGTTGAAAGAGAGAGAAAAATGCAATGGAAAGAATACCTCATACATTTAGGTGTTTGGTCAAAACTATTGGCTGCTAGCAAGAAAAAGAAAACAGTCCTTTAGGCAACTAAATAAATATGGTATGTTTTTGGAATTAGCACTCTTACATACATAATTTGATGGTTTTAACTTTTCTGTATGACCTAAGTTGTAAAAATTATTGTGAAAAAAATTGGTGTGCAGAAGTCACCAGTTTTCTGGTGAGTGGTGGGTGGGAGTTTATACATGGTCCAGTCATATTAGTGTGACCACTAGAGATATTCAATGCCAGTGTTGTAATAACCACTGGCAGGTCACTAGCAGAGGAGGGTATATAAAGTTCTCAGGAGGACACAGAAAATATTGCAGTAATTGTAATGCAAAACTTTCCACTCCCAGGATTGGAATGACTCCTTAACCTCTCCATTAAAACCCACATCCTTTTGTCTTTCCCTCTCCTTCCCACTTTCCTGATGAAGCAATGTTGGGTTGCAAAAGCTTGACATTTGTGTGTGTGTTTGTGTGTTTTTTACAGTGTCTATCTACCAGCATTTTCTCATTTGGTAAGTCACAGCATCTTTGTTTTATATATATATTTTTCCCACGTGGAATGTTTCCCTCTATTATATTAATATCATCAATTATTTTCTTAGATTTACACATAAGATTTTCAAACGGAAAAGTCCATCCTTGGAACAGTCAAAAATTTTATTAGAGCATTAATTAACATGAAATAATCCTGTGTAGTGACATGAGGCTGAGCAAATCGACCCAATGCTAGTGTTTGCTGAGCCAGCATTCCACAACGGCACTCTTTGTGCATCACTGGCCACCTACGGGTCAATGCCTAGATGATTACTGTAACAAATCCTAGTTTTCATTATGCCAGGTATAGACTTGGTTGTGGTACTTGGGAAGGGCCTGATGGGTGAAACAATTACACTGGTTGTAGTTGAATAGTTTAACTGGCCAGGTCATGTGGCTTCTTGCGCTAAATCACACAATGTAGGCTGCTGCATATTCCAGCAAAGAGCACATTGTGCTAGGCAGTGCAGGGAGAATATTTGACTGAGACAAGGAAGGCAGAATGTACCAGGGAAATTTAGCCAAATGAAGATAGTAGGCAAATGATGATATGGTTTGTTTTGAGTAGAGTTATTATGTGACTTAGAAATTTGAGTTGCCCAAGGGTCTATGCCAGTAGATATGTGGTTTGATATCCACAAATACCTGAGTCATGTGTAGAGATTTCTTCTCCTTTCTCTTTTGTGCTGTGCCCCTTCTGCCCATTCTATTTCCTGGTACAGCACTGACAAAGTAAAACATAGATCAGTGTCACAACAGTATCTTATGATTTGAGTCTTTTGTTTTTACACTATGCAGAATGGGTCATTAGGTGTGACATTATCATTTTACTGTCCCTCTTCCTTTGGAGTTCAGTGGCATGAAAGCAGTAAATCTACCCAAGATAATTGCCTGAAATAATGCATGGCATAATGGTAGAAAATATCAGGTACCAGGGATTTACGACACAGAGAGAATTATAGAGTATTACAAAGCTGTATTAAAGGCACAGGTTGTACCCAGCAGAGCACATGTGATTAAGTAAATATGTCAGTAGTATTGCAGAGCTCAGGAAGCATGATACACTGGATACAGTGAGGGGTCTCCCAGGGGTGAGAAATGAAGTTTAGTGTTTAAATGCTAGTTCTCCAGACATTATGATCAGGCTTGTAATATTAGCAGGAGAACTATTATAGGATGCCTCCAAGAATTCCGTACTCATATACCTAAGAGATGATTTTGACACAGTTGCAGACATAAAATGAAAGGGAGTTATGGATCCCTGTGTGAGATAGCTTGGTGGGTTCTACAGGAAGCAGTGAGTGAACCTTGAGAGGGAACTTAAGCATGTGTAGTGTAAGAATTATTGTTCTCAGGACTAGTGCTAGTTTTCTGGGACAGCCAGAGATGAGGTACCATGTAAACTGTGGAGAGATTTCAAATGTGTTTGGGTATTTAACTTAGCTGTTTAAGTGTCACAGATGGATTGATATATGTATGGAGAAACAAAGACTAATGAAATAACTAGGCAATGAATTGTAAATAATTAGTTTCAACTGCAGTAACAGGAGAAATTCTTTGAGCTGAATTCTTCAAAAAGTTGAATAGTATATTTTAACTACATGAGCCACGGAAAATGTGCTTGGTGCTGTAAAGCAGCTGTTTATGACAATATAATGACTCAGTTTTGCACCATGGGATTCACTGGATGTCACTGTCTGCCTTCTGGCCAGTTACCGTAACCAAAGACACTTTGGCTTGTGGTATACGTGACTTCTGCAGCCACAACACAGAACAAACTCATTTTAGTGTGAAGAAATACTAGCTGTCCAGCCAGCCAGCAGTGAGTCATCAAGCAGTCAACTGTTACAGTGGTGGCCATTTCCATAAGATTGCCACCATTTGGCTAGTGTCCTGATAGAATTGCCTGTCGAGGCCATCCATCCACCATCTAATGGGCTGAGGGTCAAACTGTGTACCTCCTAGCCACCAAGCCCCTCAGGCACTCACCAGCACCAGTCACCAACGGCCAGCCACTGGTCCATTGTTTACTCCTTGGTCGTTTAAGCCTGTCACTTACCATAGACAGGCAGGACTCAGCATCCTCCACTCAGCAGACCTTGACAGCCTACTGCATCAGCCATGCCATTGACCAGCCATGGCCAGAACTGTTGACAACACAGGGTCAAGACATACCTGGGCCATGCTAAGCATACCAGTGGCCAGAGCTCACTACAATGATTTGTTGCCGCGGTTCATGGATCAAGGCCTGCTTTCCATCAGTGCCTGATGTAGGCCTGATTTGTACTAAGAACTACTTGGTGCAGTAAAGGATGAATCAGCTTCCAAGTGGCTTCTGACTCAGCCAAACTCACTATCCACCACTAGACAATACTCACACCTTCTACACTTGTAAAAAGTACAGTGTGTGTTCATGAGATAGTCATGGAACTGGTTCTTGTAGTTCCAATAATGATTCACTGAAATTCAAAAAATTCAAAAACAAAATTGTAGATTTACTAAAGCCATTCAACATAAAATCAACTGGAATTGGAACAAGTTAAAAAATAGTAACTTCCTCATTTGCCCTTTACTAGATTTTACAAATACATGAAAATACGACTATAACATTAAATTAGAAAACCAGGCTGCAGTTGTAAGATTTGAAGGACATAAAGAGAGGCTTGTAGTTGAGAAGGGAGTGAGACAAGATTGTAGCCTATCCCCAATTTATTTAATCTGCATTTTCACCATAATGTAAAGGAAATCAAGGGGACATTTGGAAAGAGAATTAAAATTCAGGGAGCAGAAATTAAGAATTGGTGATGATATTGTGAACCTGTCTGAGACAGGAAAGGACTTAAAGAGCAGCTGAATAGAATAAATAGTCCTCTGTACAAAGTCATGAATATCAGGCAGCATATGTCTCCAGTGGAGGCAGCCCCATGTCATATCAGGCAAAGTACACACCTGGCATTTTGGAATTTATTGCTCACTGGCATTTAGTGTGCAGTGGTTGATATTTTTGACATGGTACATTATTGTGTGACTCAATGTGAGGAGTATGTGCCTAGAAAGATGGAGATTCATTAAGAGACTATAAGCTGCTGTTTTTCTCATCCTGCCCTTGGTTAGTCGGAGTTACTGAACTGTTTTAGTTCACTTCAGACATACGTAACTTGTTTGTTAGATGAGCTGGCCATTAGTAACCGGTTTACATGCTGCAGGGAATGAAGTTTTCATTGCATCTTAATGAGTGCAGCAATTAAGAATAAGTTATTGTTTATACTGATGTCAGGCATCAGTAGCCCACCAAGACAGATGCAGCAACAGATAAGTAAACCGCTTTTGTGTTATTTACTAGTTCCTAACCAGGAGCGAATTTTATTGCATCATCTGTGTGCTTTAATAGTTCAGTTTCTTGAGTTTCTGTATGTAAATTTAACATCTAATAGCCACAGTTGTCGCGTTTTTGTTTGCGTCAGAAAATAAACCAATTTTGTGACATAATAAAAATTCCTAATCAGCGTCAAATTATTCAGTTTCACTTGAGTGTTTCAGTAGTTAGGTTTTTGAATATCTGTGTATTACTAGACACAGTTCATGCATTTTGATCAGGGTCTACAGTAGAGTTGTGCAACACATGCCAATAGTCCATTTATCTGAATAGTTTAGTTTTCCACGGTCTTTAGTGTGGACAGGGACTGCAGTTGTTGTGTGTGGATGCAAGCTGAGTTAGTGACACTTCACTCTCAGCTTCAGCCTGTGATGGCTTTGATTACACAGCTTGAGGTTGCAGTGGATGGGCACCACTGTTGTGGGCTGGCCGTGGGGATCCAACGGACGTCCAGCATGTCAGAGTCCTCCGATCGGTCCTCACTGGTGGCAAACCCAGTTGCTGCTCACACTGAGGCTGACCCCTCACCTGTGGTCAATTGAGAGGTCACCCCAGGGTGAAGCAGGCAGTGAAAGACTTCCCCGGTTTGTCTGACAAAAAGGTTACAGGTGCTGTCTGTAGCTGACACTGTCACTGAGCCGGAAGCCGTCGCCTGTCCTGTTTCAGAGGAAACCACTCAGCCTGCAAGATCCAGGCAACCACAGAGGGTGGGATTATTAGTAGTTGGGAGCTTCAACATTAGGCATGTTATGGGGCCCCTTAGGGATTGGCTGACAAGGAGGGTAAGAAAACTAATGTGCACTCTGTGTGCATACTGGGTGGAGTCATTCCAGATGTGGAAAGGGTTCTCCAGGATGCCATGGAGAGCACAGGGTGCAGCCAACTGCAGGTGGTTGCTCACGTTGGTACCAATGATGTGTGTCGCTTGAGATCAGAAGGGATTCTCTCTGGTTTCGAGCAACTAACAGAAGTGGTAAGGGCTGCCAGTCTCGCTTGCAAGATGAAAGCAGAGATGACCATTTGCAGCATAGTCAACACGACCAATTGCGGACCTCTGGTACAGAGCCAAGTGGAGGCTCTGAATAAGAGGTTCAGATGGTTCTGAGATGGTGTAGGTTGCTGATTCCTTGACTTGTGCCAAAGGGTGGTTGGGTTTTGGGTTCTGCTGAATAGGTCAGGTATCCACTATATGCAGGAGGCAGCTACATGGGTAACAGGGCGTGGCGTGGTGTGGGCAGGTTTTTAGGTTAGAGGGTCTCAGGAAAACACAAGGAAGGCTGAAAACAGGAAGAACGTAGATACAGGAACCATTGGTATAACAATTTTAAATTGTCACAGCTGTGTTGGGAAAGTACCAGAGCTCCAAGTGCTAATAGAAAGCACTGATGCTCAAATTGTTATAGGCACTGAAAGCTGGCTAAAGCTGGATATAAGCTCAGCTGAATTTTTTGCATAGAACTTAACGGTGCTCCGAAAAGAACATGTTTGGCAGTGGCATGTTTGTTGCTGGCAGAAGTAGTTTAATTTGTCACAAAATTGAAGTAGATACTTCCTGTGAGTTAGCACTGGCAGAGGTCATTGTTGGCAACCAGAATAAAATACTAATTGGATCCTTTTACCGACCTGCCAGTTCAGATGATACAGTTGCTGAAAAGTTCAAAGAAAACTTGAATTTGATTTCAAACATGCGCCCAGCTCATACAATAATAGTTGGTCGTGACTTTAATTTACCCTCAAATGTTGGCGAAAATACATGTTTAATTCTGGAGGTATGCATAAAATATCATCTGAAATTGTGCTAAAGGCATTCTCTGAAAATTATTTCGAGCAGTTAGTTCATGAGCTCACCCGAATAGCAAACGGTTATGAAAACACACTTGACCTCTTAGCAACAAATAATCCTGAATTAATAATGAGCATCAAAACTGATATAGGGATTAGTGAACACAGGGTTGTCATAGTGAGATTGAATATTGTAATCCCCAAATCCTCAAAAAATAAGCAAAAAATATACCTATTCAAAGAAGCGGATAAAAATTCACTTGATGCCTCCCTGAGAGACAATCTCCACTCATTCCTAATTAATAATATAAGTGTAGACCAGATGTGGCTTAAATTCAAAGAAATAGTACCGGCAGCAATTGAGAGATTTATACCAAATAAACCAACAAATGGTGGAGCTGATCCTCATTGGTACACAAAACGGGTTAGAACACTGTTGCAGAAACAACGAAACAAATATGCCAATTTTAAACAGATGCAAAATCCCCAAGATTGGCGATCCTTTACAGAAGCTTGAAATTTAGCGTGGAGTTCAATGCGAGATGCCTGTAACAGTTTCCACAATGAAACTTTGTCATGAAACCTGGCAGAAAATCCGAAGAGATTCTCGTCATACACTCCTGGAAATTGAAATAAGAACACCGTGAATTCATTGTCTCAGGAAGGGGAAACTTTATTGACACATTCCTGGGGTCAGATACATCACATGATCACACTGACAGAACCACAGGCACATAGACACAGGCAACAGAGCATGCACAATGTCGGCACTAGTACAGTGTATATCCACCTTTCGCAGCAATGCAGGCTGCTATTCTCCCATGGAGACGATCGTAGAGATGCTGGATGTAGTCCTGTGGAATGGCTTGCCATGCCATTTCCACCTGGCGCCTCAGTTGGACCAGCGTTCGTGCTGGACGTGCACACCGCGTGAGACGACGCTTCATCCAGTCCCAAACATGCTCAATGGGGGACAGATCCGGAGATCTTGCTGGCAAGGGTAGTTGACTTACACCTTCTAGAGCACGTTGGGTGGCACGGGATACATGCGGACGTGCATTGTCCTGTTGGAACAGCAAGTTCCCTTGCCGGTCTAGGAATGGTAGAACGATGGGTTCGATGACGGTTTGGATGTACCGTGCACTATTCAGTGTCCCCTCGATGATCACCAGAGGTGTACGGCCAGTGTTGGAGATCACTCCCCACACCATGATGCGGGTGTTGGCCCTGTGTGCCTCGGTTGTATGCAGTCCTGATTGTGGCTCTCACCTGCACGGCGCCAAACACGCATACGACCATCATTGGCACCAAGGCAGAAGCAACTGTCATCGCTGAAGACGACACGTATCCATTCGTCCCTCCATTCACGCCTGTCGCGACACCACTGGAGGCGGGCTGCACGATGTTGGGGCGTGAGCGGAAGACGGCCTAACGGTGTGCAGGACCGTAGCCCAGCTTCATGGAGACGGTTGCGAATGGTCCTCGCCGATATACCAGGAGCAACAGTGTCCCTAATTTGCTGGGAAGTGGCGGTGCGGTCCCTTACGGCACTGCATAGGATCCTACAGTCTTGGCGTGCATCCGTGCATCACTGCGGTCCGGTCCCAGGTCGACGGGCATGTGCACCTTCCGCCGACCACTGGCGACAACATCGATGTACTGTGGAGACCTCACGCCCCACGTGTTGAACAATTCGGCGGTACGTCCACCCGGCCTCCCGCATGCCCACTATATGCCCTCGCTCAAAGTCCGTCAACTGCACATACGGTTCACGTCCACGCTGTCGTGTGATCATTGCTTGTACAGCCCTCTCGCAATGTCTGGAGCAAGTATGGTGGGTCTGACACACCGGTGTCAATGTGTTCTTTTTTCTATTTCCAGGAGTGTATATGAAATATGTTAGTGGCAAAAAACAATCAGTGCCTTCTCTGCATGATAACAATGGAGATAATATTGAAGACAGTGCTACCAAAGCAGACTTATTAAACACAGCCTCTCAAAATGCATTTACAGAAGAAGACAAAGTAAATATTCCAGAATTCAAATCAAGAACAGCTGCCAACATGAGTAACATAGAAGTAAATATGCTCGTAGTAGTGAAGCAACTTAAATCACTTAATAAAAGCAAGTCTTCTGGTCCAGAACATACTTAACAATCATATACAACCATTCGCTCAACGAAAGATCCGTACCCAAAGACTGGAAAGTTGCACAGGTCACACCAATATTCAAGAAAGGTAGTAGGAGTAATCCACTAAATTACAGGCCTATATTGTTAACATCGATATCCAGCAGGATTTTAGAACATATATTGTGTTTGAACATTATGAATTAACTCGAAGAAAATGGTCTATTGACACACAGTCAACATGGGTTTAGAAAACATCATTCCTGTGAAACACAACTACCTCTCTATTCACACGAAGTGTTGAGTGCTATTGACAAGGGATTTCAGATCAATTCCATATTCCTGGATTTCTGGAAGGCTTTTGACACTGCATCACACAAGTGGCTCATACTGAAATTGCGTGCTTCTGGAATATCGTCTCAGTTATGTGACCGCATTTGCGGTTTCCTGTCAGAGAGGTCACAGTTCGTAGCAATTGACAGAAAGGCATCAAGTAAAACAGAAGTGATTTTAAGCTTTCCCCCAGATAGTGTTATAGGTCCTTTGCTGTTCTTTATCAATATAGATGATTTGGGAGGCAATCTGAGCAGCCGTCTTCGTTTGTTTTCAGATGATGCTGTCATTTATCGACTAATAAAAACATCAGAAGATCAAAACAAACTTGAAAACAATTTAGAAAAAACATCTGAACGGTGCAAAAATTGACAGTTGACCCTAAATAATGAAAAGTGTTAGGTCACCCACATGAGTGCTAAATGGAACTCGTTAACCTTCAGTTACACAATAAATCAGTCTAATCTAAAAGCTGCAAATTCAACTTAATACCTAGGTATTACAATTACAAACAACTTAAATTGGAAAGAACACGTAGAAAATGTTGTGAGAAGGCTAATCAAAATGTAACAGACCTACTAAGGAGACTGCTTACACTACACTTGTCCGTCCTATTTTAGAATACTGCTGTGCGGTGTGGGATTCTTACCAGATAGGACTGATGGAGTACATCGAAAAAGTTCAAAGAAAGGCAACATGTTTTGTATTATCGTGAAATATGGGTGAGGGTGTCACAGAAATGATATGGGATTTGTGCTGGAAATCATAAGAAGGAAGGCGTTTTTCATTGTGATGGAATCATGGAATCTTTTCACGAAATTCCAATCACCAACTTTCTCCGCTGAATGTGAAAATTTTTTGTTGACACTGACCTACATAGGGAGGAATGATCACCACAATAAAATAAGAGAAATCAGAGCTTGTACGGAATGATATAGGTGTTCACTCTTTCCACGCGCTATACAAGATTGGAATAATAGAGAATTGTGAAGGTGGTTTGATGAACCCTCTGCCAGGCAATTAAATGTGATTTGCAGAGTATCCATGTAGATTTAGATGTAGAGTGGCCAGTGGGCACCAAATCAAACTTGTTACAAACTGTTATAAACCTTCTGGCTGTAGTAGAGGTTACTGAAATATTTAAGCTGTTAGCAACACAAGAGGGGGTATGTTAAATTGATGTTGTTAACATGTTGTGGTGTCTTGTGTCTAGCAATGACCTGTTTCAGGTAAACCTTTGAATAATGGTTAATTTTGATGTAAACTATGTGTGCTGATGGGAATTGATTGTTCAATTAAGATGATAATGTGATCAGTCTGTGCATGTAACAGAACAAGGTGGATGTTGTGTAGCAGCTACGTTTGAGCAAGACTGTCTGGGATCAAAAACCTGGAACTATCACAATTCATTTTCAAGGGGAAGTTTAAATGTTTGATTTTTGAGACTGTGTTTTATTATCGTCAGCTTACGCAATCTTTCTGAAGTTGTTATTTAAATACTGGTTTTACTGCCATTAAGATCTTCTATTTAACTGCTTTTCAATTCTTGAGATGTTGAGTTAAATTGCTTGTGACTCTTGTTTTTACATTTGTTGCTGCATTTGATCTTGTTTCCGTTTAAAAGATATTTTACAGCATACCAGTAAACATTTAAGCTGTTATTTACTTGCGCTTTCAAATTTAAAGCTGCAAGATGTTTTGCTGGGATTGTCCAAGGGATGACCTGTTCTTTATTATGATTTGTTATGCATTTGAAAAGTTTTTTAAACAAATGTAAATTTTTTTTGCAGTTTGGAACTGTATCAATTGGTCTTTTCTCCCAAACTACTGGCCAGTACCACCACAAAATGAATGATTGTTGGACAGTAAACACCAAGTGTCAAGTGACACTCACAGAAAGAGCAAGACATATAAACAGTTAGATAAAGCAGTCAAAACTTGAACTTCTATAAATTAGCCAGTTCACTGTCAACATACTAGATTATATTAGTGTTAGGACATAGCTACAGTGCCACACACAAGTCAGCACTGAAAAGCTGAGCATTTCATTCTGTATAAACAGTTTTAATAAATCATTATTGCTAGTTTCATTTTCCATTGAAGATATATTTTTTTCGGATATTGTGTCCCGTGAGTACATCTGTTGCTAATGTTCAAACCATCTAGCTTGTACAGCTATAAATAATGTGTAGGAGGGGGTTGCTTCCTACTACCTTGGGCATTGGGCATCAGAGTTTGTTTGCTGAATACCTCACATAATGGTGGTGAGGAAAAACTCGAAACAGTACCCATCATGAGGAAAAATCAAGATTTCTAAACCATTTAGGAATTTTCATTCAGTGAGTTCATGGACAAATTTGTGTGACAACACATTTTTTGTGTGGCTTATACTTAACTGATAGTAAGTACAACAGTACTGTATTCTTGTGGATTGATAACCCCAATTCCTTCCAGGAAGATTTCAAAGAATTTTTTACACTGTTCTCAGTTATATGTTTCAGGCTTGACTCAGTCTCAGTTACTGCAATCTTATGTCCTACAACCTACGATAATTTTAGTGCAACAACTATCTGCAACAGAAAATGTTGGTGGCACACCTGGCCAAACTCGAAATTAACAAGGTAGCTGTTCAAGGATGTAATAAGAAGATGGCACCACATTTTCTGGCATATGACCATATATTAGAATCCTGCCACAGCTACACATCAAGACTGGATCAACATTATGTCTCACACCATGCATCAGGTGATGCTTTGCAAATTCCTAATACAGTGGCAGATGTGTTTAAACTAATGCAAGATAGTGACTCTTTCCCGTGCTGAAAGTAGGGAAAACTTAAAATTCTATTATGAGTTAAAAGCCCATGTTGATGCAGTCAGGCATACATTTTTGTAGTGTTTTAGGGAATTAAATAATGATTATAAAGAGTGGATAGCACAATTACAGGTTTGTCTAGAGAGTGGAAATTTCAGCACAAAAATGACAAGTGTAAAAAGCCATGTGCAGATTCTCTGATCTCAGGTATGCTAATCATGCACTCACCAGACAGTAGGTTAAAGAAAGACCTAACTAGATTAATTCATTCATCTTTGCAAGACTGTCTGCCCTTAATTTCAGTACATGGTCAGATGCAAGTATCAGCTGATACAATACAGTGCGTAGATGCTGACATCTTTACCGTGCATCAGCAGCCACTACAGCCTAGCAAGCAATGCGGCCATATGCAGAAATCACAGGTCATGCAAAAGCTATGATGAAATCAACATTCTGTAAACAGTTCTGCTAGTGCTAAGTTAAATTCTTTTACATCCTGTTGTGTTAACTACAAGTGAGAGGCCTGTTTCTTTCGAAACACACTGTGTAATTGTTGTATAAACAAAGGACACAAAGCAGAAATGTGCAACAAAAAGCACAACTGAACCAGACACTCAGGCATACACAGTGATTCAGAATAAAATTTCAAATGATTTCCACAACAAACATGAGTAAAATTAATAAACTTTCATTGAACAAAGATAACATGTCTAATATTTTCAGTGAATGATGAAGTTTCAACAGTAACACTAAAAGTTAACAAAGCATCATTAAAATTTCAAATTAACACAGACTTGTTAATTTCTATAATTAATCCACAGGCACACAAGAAACTACCATCAACGAAATTTCCAGAATTTCCTAGTTCACTATTTAGTAACAGTGGCAACAGAGTCCATCAAGAGGGCAGCTTGATACAGATATTGGATACAAGCAATTTACTAAACCTGCAAGACTGACAGTTGTGAATTCACATAAAGCAAGAAACTTGTTGGGTCTTGATTTTCTCAATTCTCTACACTTCATGATTCACAAAGGAGTGAATTGGATTCATACTGCCATTACAGTCGACAAGTTACAAAAAATGGAACAAGTATCATTAAAATCTACAAGGCACCCCAACAGTTTCCATCCCCTTTGTTCTATTGTCTCCTCCCAATTCATATCCCCTCACCCTTATTGTGCACCACTCCCTTCCAACACATCCACTCGTCTTTTCCTCTCCCATGTCTTGTCTTGCCCGCAGCCTTCCAGGGCTGTGCCTTGCGGTCTTGTCCTGCCATTGTCTAGTCCCTGCACATTCTGCCAGGCAGCATGCTCCTCCCCCTCCACTTGTAGCCTCCTATGCCTCACCCTTCCTCACCCCACTCCAGATTGGTGCTTTTGTTCACTGTAATAGTTGCATTTTGGCCAGAGCAACCAGAGATAGTAGCACATAAGATTTCCACACAAGTGTGTGTGTGTGTGTGTGTGTGTGTGTGTGTGTGTGTTTTCTTTTCTGAAGACGGTTTTGAGTGAAAGCTCAACATGTAACAGTCTTTTCACTGCACCTGTCTGCAGTTCAACGTATAATGTTTATGGTGAGTAGAAATGTATCCTTTTCATAATATTTTTGATATTCCAACCTGGACTTTCCATTGTTTGTAGAAGAGGTTTGTTATTTCTACAGCAAAATGACTGACTATGGCTAAAGTAGAGCAAACACAAAATGAAGTCTAGCAACAGCAAGAAAAGCATTTGTGGGCAACAGAAATTTGTTAACACTGAATATAAATTTATATGTTAGGAAATCTTTTCTGAAGGTCTGTCTGTACAGACATGAAACCTGGACAATAAACAGTTCAGATAAGAAAGTAATAGAAACTTTTGAAGAGTGTTGCTACAGAGGAATGCTGAAAATAATATTGGTACAACAGATAGCCAATGAGGAAGCACAGCATCGTCAGTAACCTCGCTGGATGTGCAAATGAAAGATAAGTTTGAATTGATAAATGTAACATTGTCCATGTCCAGTGAAGGTTCCTCTGGTAGTTAAGCCAATGGTAACTTGGAGCACTCACATAAAATTATGTAATCAGTCAAAATAAGGCCACCAAGCAACTGATTTGCTCTAGTTTTTCTTTAATTGGCAGTTATTATCTGACTGCCCCTACAAAATAAAATACAATTGCTGCTGGACTGGACTGTATTTGTGTCTGGATAGAGACCACTGTGCTTTCTGATTTACTGAGTGACTAGACAGATTGGGTCTGTTGTGTGCACTCCATGAGTTGGTATAACATTCCTGTAAGTGTATTGTGCTCCAATTTGATTAGCATGTCGTTTCCACTACTGTAAGACAAATTTGAAACAGGGCTAAATACTATATTTGCAATGAGTATGCTGAATGCAGTAGTTGCGCTTGGATTTATATTATTCCAACAAAAAACTATTATTACTTTGTTTTATGGACAATTTAATCTGTTGTTACATATTTCTAATTTGTTCAACAAATGTTTGTTGGTCCTGAAATGAGTGTTGCAGTAGACTCTATTTGGCACGAAAAGCATTTTATGACACAGCTTATTTTAGAAGGGATATTTTGATAGGATACATCCTGAAATATAGATAGTTTGATAATGGAGGGAAATGTGGGCGGGATGGAGAGAAGGGGGGGGGGGGGGGGGGGAGTTAAAAATTGTAGAGGAAGACTAAGGCTTGACTACAGTGAGCAGAATCAAATGGATGTAGGTTGCAGTAGGTATACAGAGATGATTGCGAGAAAAGAGGGGGGGGGGGGGGGGGGGAAGGGGGAGGGGCACTTGCACAGGATAGTCTAGCAAGGAGAGCTGTATCAAACCAGTCTTCAGACTGAAGACCATAACAATAACAACAAACAGTTGTCAACACACCATTTAATGATCTCTATGCTCAAATTCTTACACTGACTACTATAGATACTCAAAACTCCACGGAAAAAGAATCATTTCAAGAAATTTCAACAACAAAAATGAAAAATATTTTTGTTTTCACCCAAAGGGAGCAAACAGAAATGACATTTGTAGCTCTTACAATATGGATGCAAGAATTATAAGTTTACAGCCACATTTAAGCATTTTTAAAATAAAGAACCCAATACAATTAACATGGAACTAAAATCAAATAGAACTAAAATCAAGCAAGTAGATCACAACAGGGATAAAAATACCATGTCCAAATAAGATAAAATTGTGTGAATACCCAAACAATCCGCTAACACTCATTTCATTACTGTGCCTTCCTCAAAAGATGGAAAGAGGTACTAACACATGCTATTTCAAAAACAAAACAAAAACTGGAAAATGATCAACTATATCAAGATAGAAATGGATGGAAGCAACACCACCAAGATGGAAAGGGCAAACAACTGCAAGACCTCAAATTTCTGACACCAGCAAGAAGTGGTTAAAGTCAACAGCTGTGTTATCTTGTATCGACAATGTGTTGGATATAAAAAACTTATCCTATATGACTGTTAGAAGATTGATTAAGAACACAGTAATCATACTGTGTGCTACTAAGTTTTTTGTGTGAGTTTAATGCAATATAACATACATTTACGCAGTTTTATCTTCATTACAGTTATGTGCTGTGTACTAAAAGGTAATGGAAATTACATAGCAGGAAACGACATTCATGTGTTCAAGCTTCCTAAAGAGACAGACATGGCTCTATTCAATTCCAAGACAAGATTTCACAGCTACTATTTATTCTGTGGCAAGTTCTGTTTTTAATGCAATTTAGTAATGTGTGTTGTACATTATGGTATATTATTGTTTGCTGGATTCCTTGGTTTGAGTATATTATGATTAGTGTACTTCACTGCCAATTTTCAGGAATTCCACATGCATTTCAAAGCTAGCAAGATTATTCCGGAAGTATCTGTATTGGATGGAAAAACCGTAACAGCTCCACTTTCAAAAAAATCATGGCATGATTCAGATGCTGCACCAGGCATTTTCCCTATCTGTCCAGCCTACTTATATTCAGCTGCAGGACCATCCAGAGAGGGACTGGAGGCAGTAGTACCACACAAAAACCATGAAGATTAGTGTAGCCATCCATAATGATCATTTGGAAAGCATTTCATATAATGAAATTCATAAGCTGAAAGATAAAGTTAATGTAATGTCTTTACAGAAGAATTGGGTGATAACAGTAAAAGAAGGTGTATTATCTTTAAGTGTATCAATGTATCTGTGCAGTTGCATTACTTACTGTATGCTGTGACTGATAATCATTTGGGAATGGAGGTATATTCAAGAGGAGTTGTATTAAACAAATTTCTAATCACTGAATTTGTTCTTGAAGTTGTACTGGTGACACAAAATTGTGTGAATAAAACCTACTGTGATGTGCATGCCTCAGTGTTTTGTATAATAACATTATTTGGAAATGTGTGAATGACTAAACAACTTGTGTGCATTTAAAAATACCCCAGATGTTTCACACATTTCATACATTTGAAAATAATGCTTTTTTCACAGATGTCAGCAATTTTTTTTACAAATGTGCATCATATTGTAAATTCTATGCATGAAATTAATCACAGTTATGTGTTCTTAATCATTTTCGCCTCATTCTCACATAAACACTTATTTGTGTTCTCTCTGTTAATTAACCCAACTCAGTATCAACTGAAAAATCACTAATTTTATGGCCCACGCAGTTCTTTTGGTATTGGCTGCTTTCTATTACAATCATTGCTTGGCTATGATGTCATCATATGGTTGTTTGTTATTGTCTCTTGGTGGTGCTGGCAGGAGGTCAGTTCACCAACAGTAACAAAGAACAGATCGAAAATAAGAATAAACTAACTAACCTCAGACTAATGGCTAGTATCTTTAAGTATTATTTCTCAGACATTACACACAAGTTTACAAATACACATCAACAAACAGCTAGACAGAAAAAAAGAAAAAACTTAAAAATTCGTGGCTCTAGAAACACATGAGGAACTATTTTAAATTATAAAAAGGTTAGCTAATAAATATACAGTGGGTGCTGACAAAGTACAAGATGTTAATATCAAAGAATGTACAACATTTATTGTAGAACCACTAATAAACATTTTCAAATCATTTTAGAATGATGTACCTTCAAATAGACTAAAACTGTGAAGGTAGCACAATTGCACAAGAAGAGTGCCAAATGTGAAATTCTGATTAGAGGTCAGTATCAGTTTTGTCAGGTTTGAGCAAAATTTTGGAGAAAATTTTCTTCAAAGATTAATATCTTTATTAAATAAACAAATCATAATGAAGGATTCAAAGCACAAGTTCAGGGCTGGAAAGTCAGCTCAATCAGAAACTTTACCCTTTTTACATTAAATAGGGCCTACTACAGAGCAATGGATGATGAATGTGTATCTGGTATACTTTAAGGTCTTAGTAAAGTATTTGCTATTTTTGCTCATGGCAATCTCTTACTTAACTTATGTAACTGGAGGCCAGCTTAGCAGGTGGATCAAATCATACCTTGACAACAGCATCGGATTACAGAAATGAAACATAATTATGGAGAAACATAAAGTCTTTGAAGTTTCTATTAATATGCAAAATTTCAAAGATCAGTTCAGAGAGCTGTCATGTTCTTCTCCACCTTAATGATTTGGAAGAAAAAATAAGTAACAGAATGACAGTACTCTTTGAAGTTGACAAAAACTACTTTAATTAGATCACACAACAGTCTCCAGGAAACTGTAACATTAGCAATGCAAAGATTAACACAGTGGTTTAGAACTAAGAGGCTCTTACCACATTCCGGAGAAAAAAAAACCACTGTGCTACATAAATTTCAAGCATCACAAAATCTCCACCCTGCAATGCTTGACATCTTTGATGGGGAAACTGCCTCAAATGTACTAGTGCAAAATATTTAGGATAGATATTCAGGTGAACTTGAACTGGGAGATGCACCTTAGTAACCTAAATAAAAAATTCAATACACTGACATGTCTACATCTCCATCAACATCTATTCTCTGCAAACCAGTGTGGTGTGTATGGCAGAAGGTACGTCCCATTGTATCAGTTATTAAGGGTTTTTCCTGTTCCATTCACGTATCGAGCATGGAAGGAATGATTGATTGAATGCCTCTGTTCATGCAGTAATTATTCTAATCTTATCTTCATTATGCCTATGTAAGCGATACTTAGGGAGTTGTAGTATATTCCTACAGTAATAAACTTTATAATAGACTTTCTTGGGATAGTTTACATCTCTCTTCAAGAATTTTCCAGTTCAGTTCCTTCAGTATCTCTGTGATACCCGGTTCTTGAAACTTTATAATAGGCTTTCTTGGGATAGTTTACATCTGTCTTCAAGAATTTTCCAGTTCAGTTCCTTCTGTATCTCTGTGATACTCCCCCATGGATTAAACAAACCTGGCTCATTCATGGTGCCCTTCTCTGTAGATGTTCATTATCCCCTGTTATTTCTATCTGGTACAGGTCAGGTCCTAAGCACTAGAGCAATATTCTGCAACTGGTCACATGAGGAATTTGTAAGCAAAATCCCACGGTAGATGGACTGAACTTCCCCAGTATTCTATCCGTAAACTGAAGTCTACCACTTGCTTTACCCATGACTGAACCTATGTGATTATTCCATTTCATATCCCTACAAAGTGTTACATCCAGCGCTATTTGTATGAGTTGGCTGATTCCAGCAGTGACTCACTGATATTATAGTTAAAGGATACCACATTTTTTTCCTTTTGTAAAGTGCAAATTTTTTTTATTTCTGAACACTTAAAGCAAGTTGCCAATCTCTGCACCACTCTGATATCTTATAAAGATCTGACTTAATATTAATGCAGCTTATTTGAGATAGTAATTCATTATAGATAACTGCACAATCTGCAAAAAGCCTGATTTTACTATTAATATTGTCTGCAAGGTCATTAATATCCAACATGAAGAACAATGGTCCCTGAAGTTACTTCTATGTCTGACGGTGACTCTCCATCTGAGATAACATGTTGCATCTTCCCACAAAAAAGTCCACAATCCAGTAGTATTAAGTCAAATGCTTTTCAGAAATCAAGAAATGCAGCACATACCTGACTGCCTTGACCCAAAGCTTTCAGTATGTCATGTGAGAAGAGTGTGAGCAGCGTTTCACATTATCACTGTTTTCGAAATCCATGCTGGTTGGCACTGAGGAGGTCATTCTATTCGGGATACCTCATTTTGTTTAAGTTCAGAATATGTTCTAAGATTCTACAACAAATAGATGTCATGGATATTGGACAGTAGTTTTGTGGATCAATTCTACTACCCTTCCTGGAGACAGGTGTGACTTGTGCTTTTCCAAGAGCTTGCCATGGTTTTTTGTTTGAGGGATCTAGGATAGGTTATAGTTAGAAAAGGGGCTGACACCGCTGCAGGCTGTTTCTCAACACCCCTGACGCTAATACTTATTTTACTCATCTTTTCAGTGGTATAGGGATTAAAGAGGGTCAGTGCTTTTGTGTTTTCCTTTGTAAAGGAACATTTGAAAACAGACTTAAGCATTTGAGCTTTTGCGTTTCTACCTTCAGTTTCAGTTTCTGTCTCATACACCAGGGACTGCACACTAACTTTGGTGCCACTAACAGCCTTTACACATGACAAGAATTTCTTTGGGTTCTGTGAAATATCTCTTAACAATATTCTGCTATGGTAGTCACTGAAGGCATCATGCATTGTTCTCTTGACAGCCAAACACATTTCTTTCAGCATTTCTCTATCTATAGCCCTACACTTTGTTTTACACCTATTATGCAGTAATATCTGATTCTTTAGAAGTTTCTTTAGAGTGACTGTATACCATGGAGGTTCCCTCCCATTATGAACAGTTCTAGTGGGTACATACCGGTACCTGTCCAAGTGCATGCTCAACTATTCTATTAAACCTGGGCCAGTGTGCCTCTGCATGACATATGTTGTGGTTGTGCCACACTCTTGACATTCTGGTGCTCAAGTAGTAGATTATATCTGTCCTGTGTTTGTCTCTAGTCCATTGCTGGGATGCCAGAGGTCACCATGCTTGGTAACAATTTACAAGTGATCTGCTGGCAGCTGTGCCAGCAACTGGAAGTCTGAGTTTAATGAGGACTTGTGAGGATGCTGTTGAGCCAAATTTAGAAGAAAGGCGGTGGCCTGGCCTGTGGAATATTATTAGCACCATCACACTGGTTGGAGTTTAACTGCAAGCTATTTTACCATTGGAGGAAGCGAGTCTGCTTGGGGAAATATTGTGTGCCCACATGGTGGACTATACAGTGCAGACTTTAGTAACCAGCAGTAATTTTATTCTTAACTGATTTGTGAGCCACTGAGAAGTAAATTGGTGGAGGGCAAAAGACTTGTGGGCGCACTGGCAGAATAGAAGGCTATGTAGTGTTGATGTCAGAGCAGGGAAGTAGACAGGTGGTTGAAGGACGGTGAAGGTTGAAGCCAAGGAGTTACTGGAACATAGATTCATGATTTGCTAAATGACTGTAGTTTCTTATCAATATTTTGTAGCTTTAAGCTTAGTTTTGTTGTTTATCTTCTTTCTTGTATTTAATGTACTAACTTCCCTCTATTCTTCACCTTCTCCTCTACCTTTTCTGTCATTTCTTCTCAACAAATAATGTCCATGTGCTGTTTTTGATAATGTGTGGCTACAGTAGTCAATAAATTATCATATACACCACAATGTATTACACATTTATACATTTTATGATAAGTTTGTTGCTACTTCTTAGATAAAAATTTAAGATTTTTTGGTTTATTTCACATTCGTGAGGACCATTAAACTCAGGATCTAGCGTGAAAATATTAATGTAACTCCTTTTCTTTGTAAGTATGTGTTATTTGTTCTTGTGTTGTGACATGTACTACATATTTGAGTATCTCCTAATTAAGGATCCATACAACAAATATGTATCTAATCCAAGATAAACCCAATATCAATACTTGAGATTTGGCATTTACTGAGATCCCTGTAAATAGGTCAGAAACATGGAGACAGATAAGATTTTACATCAAAGACTTTCCTTAGTAATAAAAAGCCTATATGATGCAGAAAATTAGAATTGTTTCTAAATTAATCATTGTAAATTAGGAATTATTAACACTGTAATCCAAACTGACTGGCTCATACTAATGGGCGATGAAAGTGGATTTTTGTTTGGAAAATTAGATATAAAATTAGCTTCTTAGGAGGATAACAACTGCACTGGAGGGAAAATATCAAAATATAATATGGAATTGGAAGTATTGTCAAGGAGTATTTTTTGAGGTTGGGAGGTGAGACCCCCAGTTAGATCAGATTGGGTAGATCAAATAGTGAACAAAAAGATACTGACTGGAACTGAGGACACAAGGAATTTATGGCGTAAACATACCAAGAGAAAGGATTGGTTGATAGGCTACATCTTGAAGCATCATATCAGATAGAAAATGACCAAAACATATGTTCTTCATCTATTCGTATAAAATTTTTATAGACATATAATATTTTGGGATGTAGAATACTAAAAGCAATTGCATTATTTTGACAATAAGTAGAACTTACTTTTGTTTCTATCATTTTTGTTTCACTGTCCTGAAAATGGAGCTTCAGTTTGCATTTGCCATCATCTGAGGAACCTTTTAGCTGAGAAAATTTATATTTCCAAGAATATGTTTTGGATTCTGTGTCATAAAGGGCAAATCCCATGTTCCAGTCCAATGTCAGACCAGCTGTCTTCCCACAAGTAGTCACAGTGAAAGTTTTGCTCTGTAAAATATTAAAATATTTTGCACTGAAACTGTGATAGAACAGCATAAAAATGTAATGATTTGCTCACAATAGTTACATATACATGTACAATTGATGGAGAACATTTTCTAAGTGAATTACAGTCTTGGTGTGTATTTTTATTATGATTTGGAAAGAAACTACATATTTTTATCTAGCAGTACTGCAGAAACCCATTATACTCCAAACTGACAGGCAATATAAACTGGTAAGCAAAACGTTATGGCCACTGTCAGCTGTTCGCTTGCTATAGTCATGAGAATCTATGAAAATCAACTGATGGATAGTGAAAACATGAGTACATGACATGGAGTTAGACAACCATGAATCATCACAGAATGTCAAGGTAGGAAGTTTACTTGCTCCATAAAGCAGGAAAGGTGGCAATCTGTGCCAGAGTACAATGCTGAAGCATTCCACACACTGTACATTGTTGAATACCAGGTGTTACAGCAGATGACCTCCATGTGTTCTCATGCTGAACCAATGACATCTGCAGCAGGCATGGGATAACTGAGATTGGACTGTGGATCTATGTCATCTGTTTGAATAAATCATGGTTCTCACTACAGCAAACAAATGGCCATGGCACACTGTCATTCAGGTGAACAGCTGTTCAAAACGTGCACCATATCATGGATGTAGTGCTCAGAGCCAATTGAACCATTTTGTACCATGGATGTAGTCTGACTGGGACAGTATTATGCTATGAGGGACATACATGTAGGCTTTCATGGTACATGTAGTAGTATTTGAAGGCAACATGACAGCTGTGGATTATGTGAATATTACTATGTGCTGCTTGAATCCCTTCATGCTTCCTCAACAGCAATTGTTATTTTTCAGCAGGATAATTTTCCATGTCACAATGTCAGAACTGTGCTATATTAGTTTGAGGAGCATGATAGTGAACATACGTTGTTGCCATAAAATTTGTCTATTTGAACGGGATGGAACACACCTGAGAAGCTATAAGGTGCCAACTGTGCACTCAAAAACCTCTGGCCTGAAATTTATGGGAATTGTGAGACCTGTGCATAGACATCTAGTGCCATGTACCTCCATAAACCTACCAAAGAGTTGATGAATCTGTGCCATGCAGCACTGCTGCTGCATTATGTTCGAAAGGTATACCAAAATTCTGTTAAGCAAGTGGTCATAATGGTTTTGCTCATCAGTCTTCATTAGAGACAAGGTTGTTTTAATTTTTTAAGTTAAGATGTCATCTCTTTTGTAACTCTGCCAGGAGAACCTTATGGACCGACTCCCTTTGATTTTCTGCATACTTACAGAATTTGAAGCTCAGTGCCTGGACGCCAATTTCCTAAATTATCTTTAAATATCATAAGATTTCTGAGCATTGGTAAATAAAAAATGAATTTCTAGGTTATTAGTGTGTTTGTCAGAAGCTGAGTGCACAGAATAGGTTCATGATTGTGAAAGTACTACATCAAATCTCACTAACAGCAACTTTTTTACTTTTACTTAAATTCCATTTTATTATCAAATTGTAATGATGATTAGCAAATACTGAATCAAATTAAAAAAAAATATATCTTCTTCTTTTTAATCATTAATGACATGAGCAAGGATGTAGCCAGAATTTTGTCAAAAGGGGGTGGGGTGGGGAGGGGGTCCGATTTGCAAAAGAGAACCTTTATTCTTAAAATTTTCATAAAGAATGATAAACCATTCAACAATGAACTTGGAGTTTTCATCTTGTGGAGATATAATCTCATTACTTGGGAGTGCTGTATCTTGGCAAACCACTAAGAAGCAGTTATGCTCCAATGTCCCTTCACCCTCCAAGGTCATTTTACACTCTCCTTTCAGTCTTGATTTGAACTGAGGAATTGATCAGGAATGGATGAGCACTAATTTTTTTCAGGCACTGTGATTATTACCAATAGGGTTTATGGAATAAACATATTTCTGTTTAACAGAGAAGCTAGAACAGTTTTTAGTGGTGAAAATGCAAAGTATCTTGAATTATTCAACCTGACACTTCCCTAAATGCCATCATTTAAGTATGCATCTCTCACTTCTTGTAGTGTAAGAAAGATCATTTTCTACATTAAAGAATGTCCTGGAAGAGAAATGTATGAGAGTCTTAGTGCCGAGAGTTTCTCAAGAGGTGCTCGGCTCGCCTTTGAAGCAGTCGTTTTCATTCAAGCAGAGGCACTACATCTTTAAGAGAATTGGGATTTTTCAAGAAAGAAAGGTGTTTGGAAGAAACCAGCTGTGGCCTATAGTAAGGGAGCAACCCTGGGGAACCACAGAACAACATTTTCAAGATTGTTGGTGGATGGATTCAAACTACCTTGCTCCCAAATACAGGGATTGCTAGCTCAGTGGCCTAACACTCAAGAGCTACCCCAAGTTGACAGAAAATATGAAAAAAAAATTGGTTGTCTTAAATTGTTTTAAAATAAAAAAAAAAAAAAAAATTTTAAACATGGCTGAAGCAGCAACTGTTGAAAAACTTCAAGGTAAATGATAACAACCAAACAGTTACAGAATAAAGATTTATTGAAATCCTTGACTACCATTTCGGTATATTTAAATATAGCTTCATCAGAAGCAAAAATACACTAAAATGGCATCCTGCAGTGCAGATGCATAAAACAATTGTGCCAAAGGCGTCACAACAAAATACTGAATTCTGACATTGCACGTTTTTCATTTAATTGTCCATATTTGGTCATTTGGCAGTGCACTAATGTATGGATATTTTAAGAATTAATTGTGCATGGGATTGTTAGATTCATCTATGCAAGATTACATGACCATAAATAGGTTTTGGACAAAAGGGGGAAGGAGGGTGCAAAGCCCAGTAGGCCTGGAGAAATTCAAGTATCCTACTTAAAAAGTCTTTTATAAATAAGTGAACTATAGAAATTGTTCCCAGAATGAGATTTTCACTCTGCAGTGGAGTGTGCACTGATATGAAACTTCCTGGCAGATTAAAACTGTGTGCCGGACCGAGACTTGAACTCGGGACCTTTGCCTTTCATGGGCAAGTGCTCTACCATCTGAGCTACCCAAGCAAGACTCACAGCTCATCCTCACAGGTTTACTTCAGCCAGTACCTCATCTCCTACCTTCCAAACTTTACAGAAGCTCTCCTACAAGCATGGCAGAACTAACACTCCTGAAAGAAAGGATATTGCGGAGACATGGCTTAGCTACAGCCTGGGGGATGTTTCCATAATGAGATTTTCACTCTGCAGCAGAGTGTGTGCTGATATGAAACTTTCTGGGAGAGTAAAACTGTGTGCCGGACCAAGACTTGAACTCGGGACCCTTGCCTTTCGTGGGCAAGTGCTCTACCATCTGAGCCACCCAAGCACGATTCATGGCCCGTCCTCACAGCTTTACTTCTGCCAGTACCTTGTCTCCTACCTTCCAAGCTTTTCAGAATATTAGATTAATGGAATTTAGATTAGATTAATGGAATTAAATTTAAATTAATGGAATTTACATTAAGCAGAAACATTTTTGTTATTTAGCATACAGTTTCAGAAATTCTATAATGAGTGTGATCTTTATTGTAACTCATCTCTCCTTCAAACTGTGGTGTGTTATTTGAGGAAGATAATAGGAAAAAGGGATAACCTTGTTTAGTGAAACCACTTGATGTCACTATGGAAACTGAACAGCAAGTATCCAATTAGTGCCAACTGCTGTGGTATCACTAACAAGAGGGTGATTGTACACAGGCGCATCCTATAATGAGACCACGTTAGATTTGACCATATAAGCTGGTCCAAAGCTGGTCTGAATCAACTATGATCCTATCTGTGGAGTGTGCAGTGAACGTGCTAACAATTTATCTCAGTGTTTATACTGTGAACTCTATTTATCAAAAGCAGAACTTTGCTGCAGTGCAGATTGAATTATGCTTTGGAATACAGACTTGAGATAGCTTGGACTCTCTCTCTCTCTCTCTCTCTCTCTCTCTCTCTCTCTCTCTCTCTCTCTCTCTCTCTCTCTGTGTGTGTGTGTGTGTGTGTGTGTGTGTGTGTGTGTGTGTGTGTGTGTGTGTCACTTTTCACAAAAACATTAACGATTTAGCACCGCTGACACATTCAAACTAGACCTTGAACATTTTTATAACAAGGGGAGTGTGTGGTTTTTTAACCATGAAACATTTAGAACAACCACTAACTCTAGCTGTACAGGGTTATCAGGAACTAACAACAGCTTTATTTTAGGCAGCACAGACATTAGCATATGTTACAGAAATGTTTCTCATACAACCCACGTAATGAACAACACGGAGAGTGAGTATTGCCATTGACTGCATTTATATATTTTGGCTTGTCAAATTTCAGACTCAGAAAGACATAATGGCCATGTGCCTGACAAGATGTGTCATTTAATACAGAAATTGGAGCCATTAACAAAGCTGGCAAAACTTGAGTTGTGTAAATATTAGTTTGTATCCAGCCGTGGGACTCCTTTGTCACTGTGTCTACTGCACTGGTGCCACACGCTGGATGTAAACAGAATGAGACTGGTGGTACTGGCTCATCATCTTATGATTAAACTCACCCATACCAGGGTCTGTCAGCATGAGTCCGGCTGCCAGGCAGCAGCATGATCAAACAGCAATGACACCATCACACTGAGGTTGGTGTGTGCAGCCCATGGGCAGCACCACTTTGCTAATTGGACTAGTAACCTACTTATAATCCCACAGTGGAGGGCTCTCTTCCTCTTTATGTTATAGTCAATTTATGTGCTCATTTTACTACACTATCATGGTACTTGTTACTTGTTTGGACCCAGCCTAGCTATGTACATGGGCTTTGTATGTAATTTGTGAAAGCTGTTTTTGCTGAAGTGATTTGGTTATTATATGCATAGTTAATTGTGTGTGTTACTCATACCAACATATTGTAATATTGAAGAAAGTTATACATATAACACAAACTATCCATATTATATCTTTTTTATGTTATAAATTTGTTACTGGAAGCTCAAAAGCTTTCATAAAGAAATAAGAATTGTAAAATGTGATAGTAAGACCTTCAATCAAAGGGAAAAAAGTTATCTGTTTCCACTGGCTCATTTTTCTTCCTTCTGAAGGTAGAAGTAATTATCATAATTAACCAGCTAGGGAATATTTTTGATACTTGATGTATATGAAGATTTTATGGTAACTGTTTACATACCCCCAATTTCATAACTGCAGCACAAACAGAGCAATGCCATGCATTTTCAATCCGAAGCAGTTCTTGTCTTGTTTCAACAGACAGATATCTGGATTCATGACCTGATGTCTGTATTAAAAAACAGTGCTGTCTCTCATCTACATTTTCAGAATCCTTTATGACTCTGAACATGGTCTGATAAACTTTGAATACCAACTTGCATTTAAGCCAGTCCATAATATTCAGCTGTAAGCATGGATATATAATTAATAATGATGCATAGCAATGTTCAGATGATCAAAATTGATAATTAATAAAGATTTACTTCATCAGCCATTAATGACAGTTCTGAAATATGACCTTTCTTTAAAGTTAGTGCCTCCAGCAGAGTACTATTATCAGATGCTGAGTTACCTTTGTAATCAGTTATAGAAGACTTATTTTTCATATTCTTAAATATGCCACAATAATAATCTACAAAAATTTGGATGAGAAAATTTTTAATTCCAGACCAATAATCCTTCCAGAAATGTTTGAATTAGAATGTTAAACTATAACAGTAACTTTTGGGAAAATGAGCAGTTAACAGCATCTCCAGTTGGCTTTCATAAAGGATTTTCTACCAACAAAGCCATATTTAACACCAAGAAAACCAAAACAGAAAAATTTATTGCTTGCTTACTCTTTGACCTTCAAAATTATTTGGTTCAGACAATACAAGTTATGCTGCATAAATTAAATTAGTATGGCATTGATTAATTCATTCTTCTATTGTTAATTTCTTAATTTCATAACAAGAAACAGGGAGTCACACTGAAACGCTGTGTGTTGAAAATAAAATTAAAATTATAATGAAATAATATACTATATGCAATCCCACAATGTTCAGTAATGGAGCATACAAAAATAACCTTGAGGCACATAAAAAAGAAATAAATAGTCAAACTAAATGAAACATCATTTGCAATACACCCGTTGTAGCAGTTCTGCCTGCTTTATTTAATTCTTCGTTTGTTGTCCTTGGTGTCAATGTACTGCGTTGCTACACTGGCTGAAAAATGGGGTTTGTAATTTGGATACTGACTGCTGTAAATACTGTAGCAGACAGGTACACATTTGCAATTCTCCATACCTTACTTTGCACAACCCACAATAATAAACAGTTATATATGAATGGTCAGTGCACTATTGTTTAAACTTTTCATAAGTCTTATTAATAGGTTGCAGGTGAACCTCCACATACTGCTTCAATAGCTTTCTGTTGAATATCTATGAGTAGTAAAAACATAACCGCATAGTTCACAGTCCTTCAAATAAATTGAACAGTCACTGTCATTGCTTTAACGCATGGCCTATTGGTGTAACACTTATTTCACTGTTACACCAATAGGCCATGCGTTAAAGCAATGACAGTGACTCATTCTAAGCAACACAGGTTCCTCATCTGAAACTTGGCCATGGACTGACTGTCTCATGACCAAAAACTGGGCCCTTATATATTGTCACAATAATAGGAGCTGAAACTACACATTGTTCAAAGTTAAGTTTACAGAAATTACAGTTAAAACTTAACTCATTAAATTAACTGAATGCATCAAAAAATTGTGTCTTTGTAACAGTTTCTTCTACTGCAAGAGTTAGGCCAAATTATTTGTTTTAATCATGAAATTAACAAATATCATTTTACAAACAATACTTTTGACAAAACTGTTAATTACTTTGGAATTAATTCAGGGCTGGTTTTGGTAACATGTTTTCAGATAGGGCCAAATAGATACTTTTAGATTACTGGTATTTTGTCTTCCAAATGTTTATAATTAGTATATAATTTATATTTGTTTATATGTTGACAACAGAAATCAAGCTATGAAACAATTACTGATTTTGCCCTATAACAAAAAATTCTAACTAGGCATAGTCAAAATAAATTAGAAAATCAATTACATATGTAAATCTATGCACAAAATTAGATCTGGTGTTACATTCTTTAAAACTAAGGGCCAATCTTTCTACTTTATGAAAATGCAGATTATATTCCTGTATGTTGATGGTAATCAGTTAAAAGTAACAAAATGAATTTAAGGAGACAGATGGCAAAACAAGAGGGGAATTAAAATTATCCCAGCTTGCTTTGTCACAGCTGGATAAAAACCTAAAGTCAACTCAAAAATTAATCAAGAAGACCAATTAAGTAACTTTAAGACAAGATTACTAACTTATGTTACATTTTTTTTCACTCCACAGGGTCTTAATTTTTTTGTGCAACATAAACCAAGTACTTATTCAGCAAAAGTAATCAGGATAGATATTTTGCAGAAAATTTCAGATATCCAGGACTTCTTACACTTCACAGCAAATTAAATTCTTAACAGTATTTTTTGGTGATAAAAATCAGATTTAGTTGATGTCTGATTTATACAGTCACTTAAATGTGGCAACAGTTCATTGACTTGTTGGTTGGAAAACTGGATTTTGTTTATGCATACCTGGATGATCTGTTAATTTTTTCTTCCTCACTTGAGGAACATGAACACCACTTAAATACAGTGTTACAACTATTCCATACAAATGGTGTTGCTGTGAACGATGCTAAGTCACAACCCCGCTGCACTAGAGTCACTTTTCGGGGCCGCATGGTTTCTGCCAACGCCATCCACCCAAACGGATCAAGGCTATTAGTAGGTGCCTTGGTCCAAAGACTTTCAGGGCCTCTGCCACTTCCTAGGAATGGTAAATTACTACTGCAAACACATTCCCCATGCCACTGACCTAGAAGCCCCACTGATGGATACTCTTTCAGGAAAAATCACCTCAGGGTCTCAGGCGGTCAGGTGGACTCCAGATATGTGATGTGCATTTGATAACCTCAAGTCAGCCTTACAGATGGCCATTACACTCACTCATCCTATCTCTGATGCTCCCATCTCGCTTACTACAGACATGAGCGATACAGCTGTGGGGGCAGTACTTCAGCAATCCATGGGTTCTGTTGTAAAGCCGCTCAAATTTTTCTCCCACAAACTGTCCGCTTCCCAATGTAAATGGTAGACCTACAACTGGGAACTATTTGCTATTTATGCAGCTATCAGATATTTCCAAGACGATATTGAAGGTTTTCATCTCATGGTATTTACCAACTGGTATTTACCACTGGTATATGCTTCTGGCAACCCAGGCAAGGATTGATCCCTGAGATGTTTTGGACTTGTGGATCTCATATGCTAGTTTACGAACAACATACATTACATCAGAGGGGCAGACAACGTCATTACCAATTTTTTGCCTTGTGTGTCAGTCTTGTCTTCACAACTGGACCTCAGTGAACTCCCTAAATTGCAAACAGATGATACTGAACTTGCCACATTGCACTCTGATGCTAAAATAGGACTCAAACTAGAGTTATGGACACTTCCTGGATTCTTGTCACCCATCTGGTGAAACACTTTCACAGGGCACATACGTCTGGTGATTCCTGCACCTCTCCGCTGGGACATTTTTAATGGTATTCACAACTTGGCACACCCTGTAACAGTTGGGCACAAGCATGTGTGGCTTGTCAGCGTGCAAAAGTAGGACATCATGCACAGCCCCCCATGGGTATGTTTGACATGACAAAATGAAGATTTCAGCACATACACATCGATATCATCAGGCCCTTACCCCCCTCAGACTCTTTCATTACATAGTGTCCACAACTGACAGGTTTACCTGCTGGTTAGAGGTAATTCCCCTCACTACTATCACAGCTGCCGTGGTGGCCTGAGGCCTTTTATTAATGTGTATCTTGCACTTCAGCTGCCCAGCTTCTATCACCACCAAGCAGGGCCACCAATTTGAGTCCACCCTCTTCTGGCACCTTTGTGAACTGTGCGGGGTGAAACAATTTATGACAACAACATACCAGAGCAATGGGCTTGTTGAACACTGGCACTGATTGCTTAACGCTTTTTTGATGTGCCATGGAGGTGAGTGGGCTGACACCTTACCGTGGGTAATGTTAGGCATTTGACCCGCATACAAAGAGGACCTCAGCACGTCTCTGTCAGAAGTACTGTACAGAGAAACCCTCACTCCCCCAGCAGAGCTGATTGAGCCTCATTTCCTCTGGATCAAATTTGCGACTTGACGTTCGTCAGGCATGTTACGGAGCTAATCACTAACACTCACGTGCCCCTCCTCAGCTACACTCACTTCCTTGTGTATTCCTGCATAAGGACTTGGCGTCATGCACTCACATCATGGTGCATGATGACACTGTCTGACCAGCACTCAGCCCTCCATACTCGGGCCCACACAGAGTCATATCACAGCATAACAACATGTTCAAAGTGCTTATTAATGGCACACCTCAAACGGTATCTGTCTGTTGCTTCAAACCGGTGTGGTCTCTGGGAGAACAGCCTGATACCCCACCCAGTCGGCCCCCACCCACTGCTACACCCATCTTGCATGAGGCATCTACCAACAGTCCACGGGTGAGTGACAACCATTCCTGCATGTGTGTCGTGTGACAGTGCTACTGGTACGTGTGGCATCCCCCCACAGAGTGATGCATGCGAAGACTCCCCCTCCCACAGGTAGCCCCCCCCCCACCTCTCCCCTGTTAGGATTTAGTGAGATATCAGGGGCCAGCCTCAGAATGTGTGACGTCGCCGATGATGACTCATGTGGAGATTCTGTCAACCCCTATACGGAAGTGGTAGTTGATGCCAACACTGATTTCATTTGCAGTTCTAAAGTGTTTTTTGTTGTGCAGCCGGGTAATGTGTTTGTATTCTACAAATGACCCAGATTCCCCAATGACATGTTGACTCACATTCATCTTTTCCAGTCTGTCCCCTCACCTGTTGGTACTGACTCATCAACGGTAAAAAGTCCTTCATACTGCAACAAGTATTCAGGTTCGCTACACCAGCTCCCCACAACCCACAATCCTCTCCCTGGATCTCTTCACACAGCTGTACGAGGATTCGCCTGGTTGGGCAGGACCATCCACCCCTCTTGCTGGCTCAAAGATTTCATTTACTAATGTAATGTAATGTATTGTTCCTGTTTAAACACCCTCTCCCTCCCCCCCCCCCCCCCCCAGGTGCTTGCTTTACATATATGTCCTCATATTTTTTTGGGGGGGGGGGGGGGTCTAATGTGGCAACTATTGGCCAAGTCGCGTGTAACATCTTCATTTGGCAAGCTCTTTGTGAGAAGTCTGTGGTCGCGTACAAAACGGAAAACATATGTACCGAGAATCAAGAAATGTGTATAACTGTATATATGTGCTTCGGACCAATAAAATAGTGCTTATTACATATGGTATAATGTACATCATTGGATCCGGAAATCTTACAACACTAAAGCCATAGTCACATCTACATTACTAAACAGCTTTCCTTGGGCATCATCATCCAATTACAGTTATAGGATACATATCTAATGGATTCCGAAACACAAAAATTTGATCTTCAGTATTTCATACAGTTATTGATTGAAGTAAAATTCTGAAGTGCTGTTATAATCTACTACTCCAGGGCTATAATCTTATGTTAAAGATTTAACACAACAAGTCAAATATACAGTTAGAAACTGTGCATATGTGTAAGTGCACCATAGCTGTTGGTGCACATATTACCCAGACTGTGCATATGAGTAGATGCACCATAGCTGTTGGTGCACATATTACCCAGACCATATTCATCCAGTATTTGAGAATGAGAGCAGTCATCAACTTCCAACACATTGTGGGCATAATTTAAAACCTTTACAAAACTTTTTACAGCTGACATCCCCAAAAAACGTTGAAAGATGAAAGATTGTATCTTATTTTATTTGCGCTGTTCATTCATAAGGCTTCTGCATTCAGTGCTATATTTTAATTTATCACTTCTTTAGTACTAATTCTATTCAATATATAGTTTGCAGAAAGTATCTACATATACCACTGAATGTGCATTCAAAATTATATCATTGTACAACACATAGTTCAGGAGATACAATGCCATAAACATAGAGATGCATGAAAATCTAGGCTTTTATTGAATTGCAGTGCAAATGACCCTGATTATAATCATCCAATATTTGATGATTGGAACACTTAGTGATTACCAACAAACTTTAAATGTAATTTTGAACCTTTCCTAAATTTATTCTCATCTATGAGCTTAACGTCAAATATTTAATACATTAACTCACTTGTAAAGTAATCAGATGTTTGAAGCTGTTTCATAGATGATAGTTTGATTCCTTAGGGAGCAGGGTTTTAATGATATTGCATAATGCATTTAAAACACTGACAGAAAAAAATCAATCACCAAAAAATAATTAATGTATAGTAATGAAATTTTGGGAATACAGTTTTCCAGGTATCACATTTAGGTGTTTAATATTGCAAGATCACAGGTTAGTGTAAGTGAGTCATTGCAGATGTGGCAGGCTGGTACATTAATAACTGATGTAACTACCAGACTGTTGAATGCAAGAATACAAATGTACATGCTTTGTATTGTACAGGTGCCAGATGTAAGTTTGTGAGACTGAGTTCCTTGCCTGCCCCACTTGGTTGGTCAACACGGGGATCATTAATCCTGTTTGTGGATGACATCAGAGTTATCATCCAACAATGTCTCATAAGTTCTTGACTGGAGACAGATCTGGTGAATGAGTAGGCCAAGGCAACATGTAGACATGCTGTAGAGCATGTTGGGTTACAACAGTAGTATGTGGGTGAGTGTTATACAGTTGGAAAACACCGCCTGGAATGTTGTTCATGAATGACAGCACAACAGGTTGAACAAATTTTGCAGTCAGAGTGCCTGGGATAACCATGAGAGTGCTCCTGCTGTCATACAAAATAGTACCCCAGACCATAACTCCAGGTGCAAGTTCAATGTGTCTCACACACACCCAAATTAGTTGCAAGCCCTCAACTGGCCTCCTACTAACAGTGCACCTCCACCCTGCCCTCCAGCTGAGCTCTCACTTGTCACCACTGAAGACGCTATTAAAACAGACCTGAGTTGCATCCTCATAGTGGTTCTACTAGCACCACTCTTGTGTGGATGAAGCAAAGATCATCTTTCAGATGTAGAAACATGTCTTCCAACTTTCACTTATGTCCCACAACTCCCTCTAGGTGGTGCAATGTTTTTTTCTACCAGTGTATAAGAACAGTTACAGTCCTTAATTGATTATCTGATCACATAGGCAACACAACACTTTGTCAGGTAATAACAGTGTCACAACTTTGGGGTCACTGAGGGTGGCAACAGTCTGAAACAGAGAACAGTCAATATGTAGTGTTCGGAATGGTGACGACTTTAATTATCAATTATTGAGGGCCAGTGATCAACTTATCAAGCCCTCACATATTTAATCTATTACAGACATGTAAATACTAATTTATGTACATCACCAATTAATAATAATATCAGTACATATGTAGCTTGAGTTGCTTTCCCACAATGTCAGCATTGGCTACTGAGCAAAAAAGTTTGATGGCCACTGGTCTGTACTCTTTCTTTCTTGAGACCTTTGTCTCACTTCATGCAGGGTTGGCCATTTTACTAGTTTTACTATTGATTTGGCAGTGTTAGTTGCAGAGAGGGGCTGGATGCCCTTCCTGCCACAACCCCAAATCCCCCGGAATGGAATTAGTGTACACCAGTTGTCTGGATCTAGTGTAAACCATGGAATAGTGCGAATGCCTGCAGATGTCTGCAAGTTGTGTAACTGAGGCAAAACATGGGGACCAGCCCAGTATTCACCTATCAGGATGTGGAAAACTGCCTAAAAACCACATCCAGGCTGGCTGACATACCAGCTCTCACTGTTAATCCACCGAGCGGATTTGATCTGGGGCCGGTGTGCCTACCTGAGCCCAGGAAGCAGCACTTTAGTGCTCTCAGCTACCCTGGTGGGTAATGGTCTATACTCTACTAAGTTTAAAATAATTCAATGTCAGTTTTGATTTTGCATCTGAATGCCAGTAGCTGAGCACTTCAATAGCAGAGCATGCTCTGTAGTATGTATGCTTGATTCTTACCCCCTACTGGGCTTCAAATTTCATTGATTTTTCCTGTTGTTGTCCACATTCATTCCAACCCTTAATTGCCCCTCTTTTTAATTCTGCCATTATATCCATCTGGCACCCAACTATTTCTTTAATTTTTTAAAATAATAATTATTTCATCTTTTCAACAGAATTTTATATTTTGACTTTTTGTTACTGGTATCTACTTTTTCTTTAGTTTTTTTTCTATTATTACATATATTTTTTGTTATTTTTGCCTATCTTTACCTTATCTGTGTTTTTCAGTCACATTCATGTATGTCTTCTCTGACATTTGCTACCACCCAGTTTCCAAAACATTTATTTGTTCATTTTCCCTGTGGTTTGTCCTGTTTTAATGTGCATAATGTATGTTTCTGAGAATTTTCCCTGCATATTTCTGTATAATACTGCGGTAGCACATTACTATGCATTCGTGCTTCCCACCCATCTACTGTAGCAGATGATCTTGTGTTGTAGCAGATAATGTGTTGTGAACTGTGTGGATGGATCTGAGGATGAGTTTTCTCTGCTGGCACCAGATACGTGCTTGGCACATGAAGACATCAGTGGTGATTCAGTTTTGTGCATACACAAAGAGATCAGCAGTGCAGGCCTATGGGGAATTAGTAGGCAAAATTGACACCATACTTCAGGGTAACATTAATCAGCACCCTCGTTGTGATTCCATGTGCTGAGCATGAAGTATCCACCTCACAGAACCCATGTAAATTATGTTGGGTGTGGCAAATTCTGAACTCTGTTTGTGAAGCATACGCAAACTACTACAGTGCCATGCATACACTTCCAGTACCTCCAAGTTCATCAATTTGTATTTGTGTATTTCCTTGATCAATGTTAGATTAGCCCTATTTGCCATACTTCAAGAACATTAATGATGTTTCTCATGTATTCTTAAAAACTGTGTAAAGTGATTCCCCCACCACACATGGATGGTAATCACCCCTTATGTGTAGCTGTAATGCCTTTATGAGTGGTGGGGATTACAGGACCACCTCATTTCAAAGTTTCTTTCATAGACATTTTTGTGACAACTTACCCATGTAAATGTGTTTGCAGTTAATTGTTCCTGTTAACATTTCAATAAAGGAACTGTTTAGTATTTGGATGGTTTTTGTTACACTGTTCTCATGGTGTATCTATCCATTTTATCTTCATGCTGAGCAAAATAATGTTCGTTGAGGAACTGAATTTCCAGACTTGTGACATCAGCTGAACCCACAAATCTGGGCCAAACTTCACACCGTGGCTGGCTGCACCAAGTGGCTGCTAACACCATGTTCTCCCACCACCTGGTTAGTGCTTATGACATCAAGCTTACTGTGCATGCACTGAGTGACTACCAACATCTCATTCCACCACCACCCGATTAGCATTCACAGCACAGCACACTACCCCATCGTTCCAATGCTAAAACAGGTGTGAAGCATCATGTTGCAGGGTGAATCTGATCAAGCTTGGCTCTGGCAGGTCACACTCAAACCCCCGCCACCCATGATCCAGAAGTGCATATGGCCATGTTTCATGCTTTCCTGAGCCACTCACAGGGACAGCAAACACCTTGTGCACTGCCACCCCCCTCCCCCTGCCCCACCACTTCCCAGCCCTCAGCTAGCCCATGCCACCATCCACCTGCTGTCTTTAAACTACTGCAACCCCCAGTTGTGGCTTGTTTCTGTGGAGACAATAGTCGCAGGCTTCTCTATTATCAGTGACTGAACCAAGTTCGCCCTGTGCAGCTTGTGCCCTTGGTCGCTGCAGTTATCCCAAACCTGCCATACTTGGGCAGATATGGTGGTGTAAAAGACTAGCTGGCAGGATGGGAGGGTGGCCGTCCCCACCAGAAATGCAGTGCAAATATGCACAATTTTTATAATTTTCATCAGAGTAATATGCCAACATGTGACCCTTGCAACTCCTCTAACACCTACACACACTGGTTGAGCCCACAATTGTTCCCAAAATGTTGCTACTCATGAAATGGCTTACAGGGTCTGTCCATTGCAGTCTGAACAGCATTAGCTATGCACAATTATACGAATGTTGATGCGGTAGCCACCATGGTGGACATCTTCACACTGAAGCACACACATCCAACCCTCCCACCCTCCTTTACCATGTCCTTCCCCATCCTGTGATACATGTGATAACCAGTGTGAATGCATGCCTGTACATGTGCACAGACAGCCAAACAGCCAACCAGCAAGTGGTGGCCCAGACTTTCATGGTGCCGGTGATTTTTACCTTATCATTTTGGCAGTTACGTCTCAAACTGATGGGCACCATGGATGTGGTCACCTAACACTGGTGGCAGCTGTGAGTAGGCATGTCTAAATGCACCACTATTTCTTAGTGCTCATTAGTGCACAATCGTCAGAACTCCTTTGCCCCAACAGCTTAACACTGGCACCCCCTCCCCTCCTCACCGCAGCAACCCAAATGCTGGCCTCAACCTCAAACCACAAACCACAAACAGTCCCCCGTATGGACTTACACATCTGACGTCTCATTCAAATGAGTTCCTTCCACCCAGTTCAGTTACTCCACAGAGTGCATCGGTCCCTACCTTCCCCCCCCCCCCCCCCTCCCCTCTCTATCCCCGATTTCTACAAGACAGCATTCTAAGACCTCCATGGCCTATCCCTCCCCAGCGTTCATGCATCTGTGGCACTCAGCAGGAGCATTTTGTCTGGCCCAGTATCCAGCAGGACTGCATCAAATGGGCCTGCATCTGCCTCCTGTGCCAACACTCAAAGGTAGAGTATTACATGCATGCCCCTGTCTCTCTCCCACTGATGGACTATTTTTTGTGATGTCCGGATTGACATTATAGACCCCCTTCCATTGTTACATGGCCACTTAAAGAGATTCACTCAGTGGCTGGAAACTGTGCCACTGTCCAACTTCTTGGTGGTAAAAGTGGCTCATTTTGGGGGGCCCCAGCATATGATGATGACTGTGCCTATTTAAAACACTTACTGAAACTTGCGGAACATATGTTATTTTATAACTAATTACCACCCTGCTCCTAACAGCATGGTAGAGAGATTTCACAGTACCCTAAAAGCTGTCCTTACCTGTCATCCATAACTTAACTGCCACCCTAGCTTGTGGGTGGCCCACAAAACCAACTTGGCCCACAAAACTGACTTGGGTTCATCTGCCACCAAAGTTGCATATGGGCAGCTGCTTGCCATCGCAGGTTACTCCATTAAGTTGCAGCCCTTGTTGGCCACCACCTGCACCCTGGCCTTCAAACAGCAGTTGCTCAACTGCACGAAGTGCCTGCATCTGGTGTCCTCACAATGCCGGGGCAAGTGCAAGTTTGTCATGACTTGACACCTCCACTTGTGGATGCATGTCATGCTTCGGGTGGACACTGGGCTGCCACCACACCACCCACAGTACTCACGCCTGCACTTTGTGCTCAAGTGCAGGAAGAAGACATTTTCTGTTTGTTTCTGTGGCACTGCCACCACAGGATCAACCAATTGATTGCAAATGGCACTATGCCCAATCTCCCCCCGCATGTTGCCATTCATCAAAATCAATGTGGCAAGAACTTAAATGTGACACTGGCAGATGCTGCCAGGCTGAAAGGCAGCATTTGGGATTCGAGAAGCCACCCTGCCATTTACCCAATCCCCTGCCCATGCAGAACTTCACATGACATCTTGCCACTTGCACCTGCTGCCAGACTGGTCCTCTGGCCTGAGTTGCAAGGTGCCAACACTATACGTTTAGCACTGAGGCAGCTGTCACCATCCCTGTGATGTTGGGACATGCCACCACTGCAACCTGTGATCTGGTCTACCAAAAAGAGGTAGCAGCAGTGGGCAGCTGCAGCACTGGCACAGGATGGTGTGCATTATGCCACTCATGTGAGCTGCCTGTCATGTGTGATCTGCCCAGGCACCAGCACTCCACCACACCCTCCAGCAGGCCCCACCTCCACACCACAGCACACCTGACTATGCTTGCTGACTGTCGTGCATCACTGTCTCCCACCCTAGCTGGTGGTGAAGTGGATTGTTATCCCTGCACTAAGCTCACAACATCAAACACTAGACGCCGCTGCAGTTCACACCATAACCTCCACCTTTGCCAATGGTCCCAACCCCACTGAAAAAAAAAAAACCAACAACAATGCTATTATGTGTGGCAGTCTGCCAATCTGTGTAGGGAGTGGCCACTGTGTCCTGCAACCCATTGTTTCCTACATGTAGGTATGGGGGGCGGGGGGAATTTGTGTGGCAACATGCTACTGCGTGTCCGTGCCTACCATCCATCTGCTTGAGCAGACGATTTTGCACTGTAATAGATGACACATTGCCCAGGAAAACACTGCACCATGATCTGTATGCTTCTGAGCACAAGGGGGTTCTGTGCCATGCACCTGTTGCTGCAGTGCATGGGGTATTTGCCACTTTTAAAAATGTTAATTTTTGCTGATACAAAGCAACAGTAACTGATGCATTTAATGAAACAATGCAAAAGCTTTCATGTTTATAGGCATGTTAACTTCATTTTTCAACACACTGCTATTGTTTTTCTGGTTGATGTCTGCTGCCACAAAACAAGAGACTTATGCTGTAACTATCAGAGCTCTACAATGTTTTCACAGCATAGTAAATATTACTTGAAAAGCAAATACACAGACTCTTAGAAATTTATTGTTGCCTCAACTGGAAAAATATGACTTTTATACTCTAATTGTGGACATCGGATGATGAAGTGATATATTTGCTATTTTTATTCTTTCAGATTTGATCCTTTTGATGCATACAGTATGATGTCAATGATGGCATTAAACATGGAGCAAAATTACCTTTACTCCCTACTTCCTGGAACAATTTGTTCTTCAAGGGGCCTGTGAATAAATCCTATTACCTGGGAAGAAAATTCATCTGAAAATTAAGAGCACTACCTATCACCAACAGACACTCTGCATGGTGTCGTTTTGTTTTTCAACACCACTGATGCTTTCTTTAATGATGTAATTAGGGCTGAGCACTTGAAAGAAGAGTCCTATAAATTAACTTCTATCAAACAGCCAAAGATAACTCATTGATATCTACAAAAATATGTTTTATGACAGTTATTGTTTACCCTTTAGTGGACTTCACTGTACTGCAACTGGAAGTAAAGCAATGAAGCTTCACTTTATTTCTGCAGTTCTCATCCAGCAAAAACAGTATATTCAAAGGAGACATAATAAACAAATCTGTAGAATGAAATACATAAGTAAGAGCTTAATACTTTGCATGTAATTATGGTTTAAATCTAGTGTCAGCAGACTGGAAAGCTAATAATATCCTGTAACTAAAAGTACAATACTGTCTCTTACTGGAGGTGAGTCAAACAACAACACATCAGTTCCTTTCAGTGTTAAGAAACGTGGTTTGTAATTTTGCCATGGTTGATTGTTGTTGAGTATTCCTTCATTGACCCATCCCATGTATTCAATTCGTTCTGTGGCAGGGAAGTTACGGTTGTAAAGTTTCATCTGCAAAAAGAAAATGAGTACATTTTGTTTTTATATTAAAACAAATTTGCTACAGAAACACAGAGAATCTAGCATTAAAATTCAAAGAGTTTATTTTCAAATACAGAGAGCAAAATCACTGTGAATGAATCTGGATAACACCTTTAAATCTTTTGTGGCATGATTGATCAGTAGCATGATTTCTGTTTCAGTTCCAGGTGGTCAACAAACTAAAATGGAATTGTTAGCTTGGTTAGGGAAAAAAAGCAACAAATCTGGGTCCTGTAACAAGAAAACAACACAGCACAATCATCTGTTCAGTTTTCTCCCCACCCCCCTCTCTCCCCCACTCTGTGTGTGTTCTTTTGTTTTTTAAGTGTTCCATACTCTTACAGAAGATAGTACTGGTCGAAACTAGGCTAAAACTTTCTATAAATGTATATCCAGAAGCAAATATTTGAGGTATGGACCATTCTGGTCTATGACAGCCACCTGCCTGCAAGATACTACATGAGAAGCTCAAACGGTCACCATTTGGTCTTACACATTCTTCAGACCTCCTCCTCAAAGAGTAATGAACTTCTGCATATGCACTTGAATGCCAGTGGATTTTGTTACATCCATGACACATACGCTCCTGTAATAGGTTCTCATTGTTGAGGGATGTGGAACACACGAATGCTCTTAAATGACACCATATCCAGAATTATATGGACTTAAGGTCAACTGAAAGGGGAAAGCATGCTACTGCATCAACATCAAATGATACCATTCATCCTCCCCTCCCCCCTTTTTTCCCAGATGGAATGGGATTTTTATGATGTCCTTCAGCACACATGACACATGCCTTTGATTAATGATAACCAGTCATTTTCCAAATGCAATAATAGGATTCCATTTCATTGTTGAAGCCTACATTGTTCACAATCCATGGAATCACTAATCTTGTTCTGATGTCACCACAACCTCAAAACAATATGTATTGGATGGTTGATGTAGGAGACAGTGGTAAGTGCTTTATCTGACTATAGCATCATAATCAGAGGACTAAGTACAGAGACGAGTATAACCAAGAAGAAATGGCAATCAACATCGATAGGAAGACAGCCTACACCACTGTTGTACTGACTTTTCTCAACACAATGGCACACATCTCAACAGGGATTTGTTTCCAGACAGGTCTTTGTAGGACTTTGTTCTGGTTTTGACCAGTACTTTGCCCAGTGAGGACATGGTGCACTTTTTAAACATGCAAAGACTCTCCCAAAAAATTGGATGAGCTTGTAGCTATTTTAAATACATCACTGGGACAATCATTTCCCTGGATAAATGTGAAAAAGTAATGTGTGAAAGAGAGTTAAGTTGATATTTGACATATACTACAATGTAAATGAATGCACTGTTGACAGGCACAGTTAATGACACATTAGATGTCCACTGACACACAATCAAGTCAAAGGAACACACCATTGTGCTGACTGGGCAGTAGGAGCTTTGTGACAGGTTTCTATGACATGGATAGTGCCCTTTGCTAAGCTGAATTCTGCTTGAACAAAGAATTTTTTGCTTTTTGTTTATTCATAACTGAGTGACGGCAAAACACACTGTGTGATCAAAAGTATCCAAACACCCCCAAAAACATAAGTTTTTCATATCAGGTGCATTGTGCTGCCACCTACTGCCAAGTACTCCATATCACGAACCTCAGTAGTCATTAGGCATTGTGAGGGAGCGGAAAAGGGCACTCCGTGGAACTCACAGACTTCGAACGTGGTCTGGTGATTGAGTGTCACTTGTGTCATATGTCTGTATGCGAGATTCCCACACTCCTAAACATCCCTAAGTCCACTGTTTCCTATGTGATAGTGATGTGGAAGTGTGAAGGGACATGTACAGCACAAAAGCATACAGGCCGACCTCGTCTGTTGACTGACAGAGACCGCAGACAATTGAAGAGGGTCATAATGTGTAATAGGCAGACATCTATCCAGACCGTACCCAGGAATTCCAAACTGCATCTGGATCCACTGAATGTACTATGACAGTTAGGTGGGAGGTCTGAAAGCTTGGATTTCATGGTGGAGCAGTTGCTCATAACCCACATATCATGCTGGTAAATGCTGAACAACACCTCACTTGGTGTAAGGAGTATAAACATTGGATGATTGAACTTTGGATAAACGTTGTGTGGAATGTTGGTACACAATGTGGCAATCCAATGACAAGGTGTGGATGTGGTGAATACTGGAATAATGTCATCTGCCAGCTTGTGTAGTGCCAACAGTAAAATTTTGAGGTTATGGTGTGGTTATGTTTTTCAAAGGTATGGCTATACAAAGAACTGGAATGAGAGTGCATAACTGCATCTTAGCATGAACTGAGGGAAATCATTCACTCTGTGCAGCTGTTAGTAACCATAAGGAGAAAATATTACTGTATAACTTTGTGAGGAATATATGTGGATGGACTGCTTATTACCCCTAACTGCACGCAGTATAGCAAATCAGTGACTGCTACATTCTTGAGTAGATGATTTACTGGGCACAAAAAGTCTGACAGATTGCTGATTTGAAAGCACTGCTGTCATCAAGTGTTGGTGGTTCTCACAAGATCTGAGCTTGAGAAACATTTACGCCTTTCTATAGCCTGGATAATAGTGCTTGCAAGCAGTGGACTGAGGATACTTCAAAAATGGCTTAGATAGTGGGGAATGCCCAGCAACTTGTATGCTCACACTTCACCACATAAGGATTGGCTACATACAAGTTATATGATCTTTAGAAATAAAAATGTATGGGACATAAGATCAGAAGACAGGAAGAAATGGAATTAAAATGCAATTGATTATCTTTTACAGAACAGCAAGGAAATGCATCAGATGGTGACAATCCAGAAACACTTCAGAATTTTCTTTGAGAGTGGTGTAATAAGGCGCAGAGTAAAAATAGATACAGATATTGGGTGGCTGGGCAGGAGGGTGGGGGGAAGAGGGAGGATAGGTACATGATTAAATTAAGCAACAAATTTGGAATTTTGGAAAAAGAAGATTCTGCAGACTTTGGAAAAAAGGCAATTGTTTAACAAATCTAGTTGAGCAAGCACCAAAATATTTTGTAGATCTTATAATGGCTGAAGTAGAATGAGAATCAAACATGAAACAAGCTGATTATTAAATAGGAAGTCACAGTTTCACCATCATTACATGAATATAATGAGCCATCACATGTAATCATGTAATGTACTCTCCAGTTTTAAAAATTAAAATCATGGAAAAGAGCTTTTTGGCACGTCACTAGTACACTAAATTTATTTTGTACAACAATGGATATATATGAAATAGAGGGAAACATTCCACGTGGGAAAAATATATCTAAAAACAAAGATGATGTGACTTACCAAACAAAAGCACTGGCAGGTCGATACACAAACAAACAAATGTATGCTTGTGTCTGTGTATGTGCGGATGGATATGTGTCTGTGTGCAAGTGTACACCTGTCCTTTCTTCCCCCTAAGGGAAGTCTTTCCGCTCCCGGGATCGGAATGACTCCTTACCCTCTCCCTTAAAACCCACATCCTTTCATTTTTCCCTCTCCTTCCTTCTTTCCTGACGAAGCAACTGCCAGTTGCGAAAGCTCGTAATTCTGTGTGTGTGTTTGTGTGTTTTGTTCATGTGCCTGTCTGCCGGCGCTTTCCCGCTTGGTAAGTCTTGGAATCTTTGTTTTTCATATATTTTTCCCATGTGGAAGTTTCTTTCTATTGTATATATATATATATATATAAAACAAAGATATATATTATTCCCATGTGGAAGTTTCTTTCTATTTTATTTACATCATCATTAATTTGAATCCAACAATTATATATATATATATATATATATATATATATATATATATATATATATATATATTAAAAACAAAGATTCCAACAAGACTTACCAAGCGGGAAAGCGCCGGCAGACAGGCACATGAACAAAACACACAAACACACACACAGAATTACGAGCTTTCGCAACTGGCAGTTGCTTCGTCAGGAAAGAGGGAAGGAGAGGGAAAAATGAAAGGATGTGGGTTTTAAGGGAGAGGGTAAGGAGTCATTCCAATCCCGGGAGCGGAAAGACTTCCGTTAGGGGAAAAAAAAAGGACAGGTGTACACTCGCACACACACACACATATCCATCCGCACATACACAGACACAAGCAGACATATTTAAAGGCAAAGAGTAAGGGCAGAGATGTCAGTCGAGGCGGAAGTACAGAGGCAAAGAAGTTGTTGAAAGACAGGTGAGGTATGAGCGGCGGCGTGAAAGGAAGTGCTCCATTGCAGCGAGGCCCTGGACGTGCGGGATATTTGTGTATAGGGAAGTGGCATCAATGGTTACAAGGATGGTCCACTTCCTTTCACGCCGATCACCTGCCACCCTACCTAAAACCTCTTTCCTCGTCACCTTAGCCAGCTTCATCCTGACCCACAACTTCTTCACTTTTGAAGGCCAGACATACCAACAATTAAAGGGAACAGCCATGGGTACCAGGATGGCCCCCTCGTATGCCAACCTATTTATGGGTCGCTTAGAGGAAGCCTTCTCCCCTCAAACCCAGAACCTCTCACAGAAGAACCCCAAAAGTGCCCCACTTGTAACAGAATACTTCCCGGGACTGGATCAGACCTTGAATGTGGCTCTCCAGCAGGGATACGACTTCCTAAAATCCTGCCCCGAAATGAGATTCATCTATCATGAAATCCTCCCCACTCCACCAAGAGTGTCTTTCCGCCGTCCACCTAACATTCGTAACCTCTTGGTTCATCCCTATGAAATCCCCAAACCACCTCCCCTACCCTCTGGCTCCTACCCTTGCAACCGCCCCCGGTGTAAAACCTGTCCTATGCACCCTCCCACCATCACCTACTCCAGTCCTGTAACCCGGAAGGTGTACACGATAAAAGGGAGAGCCACATGTGAAATTACCCACGTGATTTACCAACTGACCTGCCTGCACTGTGATGCTTTCTATGTGGGAATGACCAGCAACAAACTGTCCATTTGCATGAATGGACACAGGCAGACAGTGTTTGTTGGAAATGAGGATCACCCTGTGGCTAAACATGCCTTGATGCACGGCCAGCACATCTTGGCACAGTGTTACACCGTCCGAGTTATCTGGATACTTCCCACCAACACCAACCTATCCGAACTCCGGAGATGGGAACTCGCCCTTCAGTATATCCTCTCTTCTCGATATCCGCCAGGCCTCAACCTCCGCTAATTTCAAGTTGCCGCCGCTCATACATCACCTGTCTTTCAACAACTTCTTTGCCTCTGTACTTCCGCCTCGACTGACATCTCTGCCCTTACTTTTTGCCTTTAAATATGTCTGCTTGTGTCTGTGTATGTGCGGATGGATATGTGTGTGTGTGTGCGAGTGTACACCTGTCCTTTTTTTCCCCTAAGGGAAGTCTTTCCGCTCCCGGGATTGGAATGACTCCTTACCCTCTCCCATAAAACCCACATCCTTTCATTTTTCCCTCTCCTTCCCTCTTTCCTGACGAAGCAACTGCCAGTTGCGAAAGCTCGTAATTCTGTTTGTGTGTTTTGTTCATGTGCCTGTCTGCCGGCGCTTTCCCGCTTGGTAAGTCTTGGAATCTTTGTTTTTAATATATATATATATATATATATATATTAAAAACAAAGATTCCAAGACTTACCAAGCGGGAAAGCGCCGGCAGACAGGCAAAGATTCCAAGACTTACCAAGCGGGAAATCGTCAGCAGACAGGCACAATAAACAAAACACACAAACACACACACAGAATTACTAGCTTTCGCAACTGATGGTTCCTTCTTCAGGAAAGAAGGAAGGAGAGGGAAAAACGAAAGGATGTGGGTTTTAAGGGAGAGGGTAAGGTGACATTCCAATCCCGGGAGTGGAAAGAATTCCCTTAGGGGAAAAAAGGACAGATGTACACTTGCACACACACACATATCTATCCGCACATACACAGACACAAGCAGACATATTTAAAGGCAAAGAGTAAGGGCAGAGATGTCAGTCGAGGCGGAAGTACAGAGGCAAAGAAGTTGTTGAAAGACAGGTGATGTATGAGCGGCGGCAACTTGAAATTAGCGGAGGTTGAGGCCTGGTGGTATCGAGAAGAGAGGAAATACTGAAGGGCGAGTTCCCATCTTCGGAGTTCGGATAAGTTGGTGTTGGTGGGAAGTATCCAGATAACTCGGACGGTGTAACACTGTGCCAAGATGTGCTGGCCGAGCACCAAGGCATGTTTAGCCGCAGGGTGATCCTCATTACCAACAAACACTGTCTGCCTGTGTCTATTCATGCGAATGGACAGTTTGTTGCTGGTCATTCCCACATAGAAAGCGTCACAGTGTAGGCAGGTCAGTTGGTAAATCACGTGGGTGCTTTCACACGTGGCTCTCCCTTTGATCGTGTACATCTTCCAGGTTGCAGGACTGGAGTAGGTGGTGGTGGGAGGGTGCATAGGACAGGTTTTACACCGGTTGCGGTTGCAAGGGTAGGAGCCAGAGGGTAGGGAAGGTGGTTTGCGGATTTCATAGGGATGAACTAAGAGGTTACAAAGGTAAGGTGGATGGCGGAAAGACACACTTGGTGGAGTGGGGAGGATTTCATGATAGATGGATCTCATTTCGGGGCAGGATTTTAGGAAGTCGTATCCCTGCTGGATAGCCACATTCAGAGTCTGATCCAGTCCCGGGAAGTATCCTGTCACAAGTGGGGCAGTTTTGGGGTTCTTCTGTGAGAGGTTCTGGGTTTGAGGGGATGAGGAAGTGGCTCTGGTTATCGGCTTCTGTACCAGGTAGGGAGGGTAGTTGCAGGATGCGAAAGCTGTTTTCAGGTTGTTGGTGTAATGGTCGAGGGATTCAGGACTGGAGCAGATTCGTTTGCCACGAAGGCCTAGGCTGTAGGGAAGGGACCGTTTGATATGGAATGGGTGGCAGCTGTCATAATGGAGGTACTGTTGCTTGTTGGTGGGTTTGATGTGGACGGATGTGTGAAGCTGGCCATTGGACAGATGGAGGTCAACGTCAAGGAAAGTGGCATGGGATTTGGAGTAGGACCAGGTGAATCTGATGGAACCAAAGGAGTTGAGGTTGGAGAGGAAATTCTGGAGTTGTTCTTCACTGTGAGTCCAGATCATGAAGATGTCATCAATAAATCTGTACCAAACTTTGGGTTGGCAGGCTTGGGTAACCAAGAAGGCCTCCTCTAAGTGACCCATAAATAGGTTGGCATACGAGGGTGCCATCCTGGTACCCATGGCTGTTCCCTTTAATTGTTGGTATGTCTGGCCTTCAAAAGTGAAGAAGTTGTGGGTCAGGATGAAGCTGGCTAAGGTGATGAGGAAAGAGGTTTTAGGTAGGGTGGCAGGTGATCGGCGTGAAAGGAAGTGCTCCATTGCAGCGAGGCCCTGGACATGCAGGATATTTGTGTATAGGGAAGTGGCCTCAATGGTTACAAGGATGGTTTCCGGGGGTAACAGACTGGGTACAGATTGCAGGCGTTCGAGAAAGTGGTTGGTGTCTTTGATGAAGGGTGGAAGACTGTATGTAATGGGTTGAAGGTGTTGATCTACATAGGCAGAGATACGTCTGTGCGGGCTTGGTAACCAGCTACAATGGGGCGGCGAGGATGTTTGGGTTTGTGAATTTTAGGAAGTAGGTAGAAGGTAGGAGTGCGAGGTGTCGGTGGGGTCAGGAGTTTGATGCAGTCAGGTGAAAGGTTTTGTAGGGGGGCCTAAGGTTCTGAGGATTCCTTGAAGGTCCGCCTGGACATCAGGAATGGGATTACCTTGGCAAACTTTGTATGTAGAGTCATCTGAAAGCTGACACAGTCCCTCAGCCACATACTCCCGACGATCAAGTACCACGGTCGTGGAACCCTTGTCAGCTGGAAGAATGATGATGGATCGGTCAGCTTTCAGATCACGGATAGCCTGGGCTTCAGCTGTGGAGATGTTGGGAGTAGGATTATGGTATTTCAAGAAAGATTGAGAGGCAAAGCTGGAAGTGAGAAATTCCTTGAAGGTTTGGAGAGGGTGATTATGAGGGAGAGGAAGTGGGTCCCACTGTGATGGAGGACGGAACTGTTCCAGGCAGGGTTCAATTTGGATACTGTCTTGGGAGTTGGATCATTAGGAGTGGGATCAGGATTATTTTTCTTCGTGGCAAAGTGATATTTCCAGCAGAGACTACGAGTGTAGGACAGTAAATCTTTGACAAGGGCAGTTTTGTTAAATCTGGGAGTGGGGCTGAAGGTGAGGCCTTTGGATAGGACAGAGGATTCGGATTGGGAGAGAGGTTTGGAGGAAAGGTTAACTACTGAATTGGGGTGTTGTGGTTCCAGATTGTGTTGACTAGAATTTTGAGGTGTTGGGGGGAGTGGAGCTGGAAGTGGGAGATTGAGTAGATGGGAGAGACTGGGTCTGTGTGCAATGAGAGGAGGTTGAGGTTTGTTGGAAAAGTTGTGAAGGGTGAGTGATTGCCTTTCCGGAGGTGGAAAACGAGGAGATTGGACAGTTTTTTGAGGTGGAGGGTGGCATGCTGTTCTAATTTGCGGTTGGCCTGTAGGAGGATGCTATGAACAGCCGGTGTGGATGTGGGAGAGGAAAGATTGAGGACTCTGATTTGGGATAGTAGTTGACGGGTGTGTTCATTGGCCGAGTTGATGTATAGGTGAAGGATTAGGCGGGTGAGGGCTACGGATTGTGCTGTTTGGAACTGGTATAAGGACTGATGGAAAGAAGGATTGCAGCCAGAGATGGGAACTGTAAGTGTGAGGCCTTTGGGGGTAATGCCAAATGTCAGACAAGCCTGAGTAAATAAAATATGGGAGCGTAATCTGGCTAGGGTGAAGGCATGTTTGCGGATCGAATGTAAATAAAATTTAATGGGGTCGTTGTAGGGATGTTGTGAGGTTGACATGGTATTAGAAGGTGGAAAGGGTAATATGAGGTTAAAGTGAGAGTAAATAGAAATTTATATAGGGAGAGATAAAGGTGTGAAAAAAGTCGAAAAAGTGTTGGTTTGAGATGAGCTATGTTGATCCTGTGCTGAATTTAGGTTGGTGAACAACAATGGGTGCAAAGGTTAGGTAGTTGTGTTGTCTCTAAACCACGTTAAAGGGTGGGGAAATTCAGGAAAATTTCGAAAAAAATTTCTCGAAAAAAATTTCGAAAGAAAAAAAAAGAAAAAATTTTTGGTAAAAATTTCGAAAAAATTTCCCGGATAAATTTTTCGAAATAAATCTCGAAAAATATGCGTGTAAATGTATTCAAAGGACTGGTTGCGTGCTGGCAGTTTATGAAAATGAGGCTAACAATTGTTTGATGAAATAATAACGTTTAAACCTGTGGGAAGCTGCTAAAAAATGATCGGTTATATGGGAAAAACGGGAATGGAAATAAAACGAAAGTTGTTGGAAATAGCTGAGATGGTTGTTTAATGGGTGAAAGGAACTGAAGCTGTGAAATAGTATTCACGAGTTTACACGAAATGTTTGTAAACTTGGAACAGTGGATTTTATAGCAGCGGTTATGTTGAAAGCGTTAAAAATTTTTAGGGTATGATTTGGAAGTAAATTACGTATTATTAAGTATAACTAGCAGGATAAAATGTATGGTAGATTACGGAAAAAGGGAAGATGAATACAAATGTGTGCGAGTATATACCTATCCTTTTTTCCCCCTAAGGTAAGTCTATCCGCTCGCGGGATTGGAATGGCTCCTTACCCTCTCCCTTAAAACCCACATCCTTTCGTCTTTCCTTCTCTTTCCCTCTTTCCTGACGAAGCAACTGCCGGTTGCGAAAGCTCGTAATTTTGTGTGTGTGTTTGTGTGTTATTTTATTGTGCCTGTCTACCGGCGCTTTCCCGCTTGGTAAGTCTGTGAATCTTTGTTTTTAATATGTTTTTCCCATGTGGAAGTTTCTTTCTATTTTATTTACATCATTAATTTGAACCCAACAATTACGTTTGTTATTGTCTCTGCTGCATTTCGAAACCTTTTCTATCATCTTACTTTCTCTTTTTGTTTGTACAACTAGTTTCACTTTGTATTCATCATCCCTATTTCCATAATCTACCATACATTTTATCCTGCCTAATTATACTCAATAATACGTAATTTACTTCCAAACCATAACCTAAAAACTTTTAACGCTTTCAACATTACCGCTGCTTTAAAATCCACTGTTCCAAGTTTACAAACATTTCATGTAAACTCGTGAATACTATTTCACAGCTTCAGTTCCTTTCACCCATTAAACATCCATCTCAACTATTTCCAACAACTTTCATTTTATTTCCATTCCCGTTTTTCCCACATAACCTATCTTTTTTTAGCAGCTTCCCACAGGTTTGAACAATATTATTTCTTCGTCAAACAATTGTTAGCCTCATTTTCATAAACTGCCAGTACATAACCAGTCCTTTAAATACACTTACACGCAGTTTATTGGAAATTTTCCTGAGTTTCCCGACCCTTTAACGTGTTTTGGACCCCATTAAATTTTATTTACATTCCCTCCACAAACATGCCTTCACCCTAGCCAGATTACGCTCCCATATTTTATTTACTCAGGCTTGTCTGACATTTGGCATTACCCCCAAAGGCCTCACACTTAAAGTTCCCATCTCTGGCTGCAATCCTTCTTTCCATCAGTCCTTATACCAGTTCCAAACAGCACAATCCGTAGCCCTCACCCGCCTAATCCTTCACCTATACATCAACTCGGCCAATGAACACACCCGTCAACTACTATCCCAAATCAGAGTCCTCAATCTTTCCTCTCCCACATCCACACCGGCTGTTCATAGCATCCTCCTACAGGCCAACCGCAAATTAGAACAGCATGCCACCCTCTACCTCAAAAAACTATCCAATCTCCTCGTTTTCCACCTCCGGAAAGGCAACTCACTCACCCCCCACAACCTTTCCAACAAACCTCAACCTCCTCTCATTGCACACAGACCCAGTCTCTCCCATCTACTCAATCTCCCACTTCAAGCTCCACTCCACCCAACACCTCAAAATTCTAGTCAACACAATCTGGAACTACAACACCCCAATTCAGTAGTTAACCTTTCCTCCAAACCTCTCTCCCAATCCGAATCCTCTGCCCTATCCAAAGGCCTTACCTTCAGCCCCACTCCCAGATTTAACCAAACTGCCCTTGTCAAAGATTTACTGTCCTACACTCGTAGTCTCTGCTGGAAATATCACTTTGCCACGAAGAAAAATAATCCTGATCCCACTCCTAATGATCCAACTCCCAAGACACTATCCAAATTGAACCCTGCCAGGAACAGTTCCGTCCTCCATCACACTGGGACCCACCTCCTCTTCCTCATAATCACCCTCTCCAAACCTTCCAGGAATTTCTCACTTCTAGCCTTGTCTCTCAGTCTTTCTTGAAAAACCTTAATCCTGCTCCCAACATCACCACAGCTGAAGCCCAGGCTATCTGTGATCTGAAAGCTGACCAATCCATCATCATCCTTCCAGCTGACAAGGGTTCCACGACCGTGGTACTTGATCGTCGGGAGTATGTGGCAGAGGGACTGCGTCAGCTATCAGACAACTCTACATACAAAGTTTGCCAAGGTAATCCCATTCCTACTGTCCAGGCGGAGCTTCAAGGAATCCTCAGAACCTTAGGCCCCCTACAAAACCTTTCACCTGACTCCATCAAACTCCTGACCCCGCCGACACCTCGAACTCCTCCCTTCTACCTAGTTCCTAAAATTCACAAACCTTCGCACTCCTACCTTCTACCTACTTCCTAAAATTCACAAACCCAAACATCCCGACCGCCCCTTTGTAGCTGGTTACCAAGCCCCCACAGAACGTATCTCTGCCTACGTAGATCAACACCTTCAACCCATTACATGGAGTCTCCCATCCTTCATCAACCACTTTCTCGAACGCCTGGAATCCTTACCCAGTCTGTTACCCCCGGAAACCATCCTTGTAACCATTGATGCCACTTCCCTATACACAAATATCCCACTCGTCCAGGGACTCGCTGCAGTCGAGCACTTCCTTTCACGCTGATCACCTGCCACCCTACCTAAAACCTCTTTCCTCATCACCTTAGCCAGCTTCATCCTGACCCACAACTTCTTCACTTTTGAAGGCCAGACATACCAACAATTAAAGGGAACAGCCATGGGTACCAGGTTGGCCCCCTCGTATGCCAACCTATTTATGGGTCACTTAGAGGAAGCCTTCTTGGTTACCCAAGCCTGCCAACCCAAAGTTTGGTAGAGATTTATTGATGACATCTTCATGATCTGGACTCACAGTGAAGAACAACTCCAGAATTTCCTCTCCAACCTCAACTCCTTTGGTTCCATCAGATTCACCTGGTCCTACTCCAAATCCCATGCCACTCTCCTTGACGTTGACCTCCATCTGTCCAATGGCCAGCTGCACACATCCGTCCACATCAAACTCACAAACAAGCAACAGTACCTCCATTATGACAGCTGCCACCCATTCCATATCAAACGGTCCCTTCCCTACAGCCTAGGCCTTCGTGGCAAACGAATCTGCTCCAGTCCTGAATCCCTGAACCATTACACCAAAAACCTGAAAACAGCTTTCGCATCCCACAACTACCTTCCTGACCTGGTACAGAAGCAAATAACCAGAGCCACTTCCTCATCCCCTCAAACCCAGAACCTCTCACAAAAGAACCCCAAAACTGCCCCACTTGTGTCTTTCTGCCGTCCATCTAACCTTCGTAACCTCTTAGTTCATCCCTATGAAATCCCCAAACCACCTTCCCTACCCTCTGGCTCCTACCCTTGTAACTGCCCCCAGTGTAAAACCTGTCCTATGCACCCTCCCACCACCACCTACTCCAGTCCTCTAACCTGGAAGGTGTACACGATCAAAGGCAGAGCCACATGTGAAATTACCCACGTGATTTACCAACTGACCTGCCTACACTGTGAGTCTTTCTATGTGGGAATGACCAGCAACAAACTGTCCATTCGCATGAATAGACACAGGCTGACAGTGTTTGTTGGTAATGAGGATCACCCTGTGGCTAAACATGCCTTGGTGCACGGCCAGCACATCTTGGCACAGCGTTACACCGTCTGTGTTATCCAGATACTTCCCACCAACACCAACCTATCTGAACTCTGGAGATGGGAACTTGCCCTTCAATATATCCTCTCTTCTTGTTATCCACCAGGCCTCAATCTCCGCTAATTTCAAGTTGCCGCCTTTCATACCTCACCTGTCTTTCAACAACATCTTTGCCTCCACACTTCCGCCTCGACTTACAGCTCTGCCCTTACTCTTTCTTTGCCTTTAAATATGTCTGCTTGTGCCTTTTCCTTCCCTCTTTCCTGACGAAGCAGCCGCCGGTTGCGAAAGCTCGAAATTCTGTGTGTGTGTGTTTTATTCATTGTGTCTATCTACCGGCGCTTTCCCGCTTGGTAAGTCTTGGAAACAAACAATTTTTAAGTGAGGCATTGTTAAGTGACAGTCACTATTAAAAAAAGAATGCCTGAATTGATTACCTACATGTCATGCAAACAAACATATCATGAATTAAAGGTGTTTCTCACCATTATTCACTAATGTCATCATTACTGATATCCATGGAGGAGTACACATCAGAAACAGATTTGTCTCCTCATTCCCCATCACTCCCACATCATTACAAAGCACAACTACTTGTCACTGCCATCCAGAGTATTTGAAATACAATATTTCTTGAATGATTTTATGGTCATTGGTGCTTCAATGCTCTTTCAGGGAGTCAAAACCCAGTGTGCAATCAGCATGCTTAACTTTTCTTGTTAGGATCAATTCACAGTTTGGTTCACATACTGCTCCTGAACGGAAGCTATGAAAAATTTATTTGTATAATGTTCAGGGATTGCCACACAGAAGTCATTCCTTCAGGAATAATAACAAGATAACGGGCTAGGCTGCAGATTTTCTTTTTTATGTTGTCAGTAAGATGACCACAAAATGCATCAAGACAAGGCATTGATGGTAATTGGGAAAGTCCATCAGACAGAGTTCCCATATGTTTTGGAGCCAGTCAAGGCTTAAAGTTTCAGTTGTCCATCCCTTCTCTTGATTTTGAACAATGGCATCATCAGGGAACAGTTTTTCATTTTTAGGTGTCTTCGGGCTAGTTTTCCACCTGAAGATTAAGAAAAGGGGAAGTTTGCTAGCATTAGAGTTATGCACTGCTTTTAACTACACAGTATATAAACCAAATTGATGTGTCATCAGTGTTGCCTGTTTGGCTCACTGAAACATTCTTCTGTTTCCAAAGTATGATGACATTTCTTGAAATTTCTTGAAAATTTTCCTCAAAATCCTGTGGAAGCTTCTGGCATACTATTGTAAAGCACTCTAGAGATAAGCCCACCCATATCATAAAGTGATCAGCCCATCTGTGGCTAGCTTTTATGCCTCAGTATATTAAGAACTGCAGCCACCTCTTTTGCTTCATGTCTAATGATGTCACTAGTTACAGGTTGCCCATTCTTCCTCCTTTCACAGGCAAATTCCAAAACTTTTACTTTAATATCAGGATGTCTTTCTTTGTGAGGGCCAGTGAATGTATTTTTAGTTGCAGTGTTTGCAAATAATGCCAATTTTTTTCTTCCAGAAGTGAATGTTGCTCTCAGTAACACTGAACTCTTGTGCTGCTCTCCTGTTACCACATTTTTCAGCATAAAAATTACTTTATTCTTGAAAGTAGCATCATAAAATGTTCTTCTCTACTTGACTTCCATTTCATAACTACTTAATACAAAGACACTATGCAGTAGTAGCCCAAGAATTTTGTAATGTAATTTAGAATTAGAACAATGCATTGTGACTTAAGGAGCAACACGTAACTTTCAGTGATGTTGCCAGTGAATGGCAGATTTGAGTCTGCATTCAACTGTTATGCAGCATCAAATCTTAAATGAACCTCAATTTTGAATAATTCATATGGTGAAAAACTGGTGTACATTAGATTCATGTAAACATGGTATAACAGGAACATGTTAGAATAATAATAATAATAATAATAATAATAATAATAATAATAATAAATCAAATGAAACAATTCAAAAATATACTCAAATTAATGTGAGAAGTTGAAGCAAACATCTGTCAAGAAAAACAAACCCTCGTGGGAGGGAGGAAGCAAATGCTCATAATCATTTTCAGGCAAGTACAAATGATGTAACAATTTCACATCAGCATTTTTTCTGTATTGATAGCAGACTGGCAGATGTGACTTTGACAGATCAAGTACAAGGTGATTTAGCCCAAACTGGTGGTGTTATTGAGTGACAGTTGTGTATTAGTGGTAATAGCGGGAGGTTGAGAAAAGGGACTTGCTGAGGACTATCGTAGACTGTATGTATTGTTTCCTTTGAAACCTGGACTGTTTGGTTATTTTAAGACTTTCTGGCCTTAATATCATTGAAAGTTTATCCCAGTAGGCCTACTCTCTTCTTTGTTGAGTATGTTGAGGATGTAGCAAAAACTCAGAGAGAGAGTAAATGGATACTGATAGCAGTGTATATGCAGTCTAGTAGTTTTTCTGAGAGCAATCGGAACGCTACAGAATGACCAGTAGTTAAAGATGTGAATTTTTGACCTTGTCTGTCACCTTAAAGTTGTGTTGATGACCATTACCAAACATTATTTCACTAATATGAATGTAATTGTGCAAATAATGCTCAGGGTCCAAAAATTAATAGCTTTTTCACCAACACTGCTGCAGGTATGTCACATATGGTCAAATCAGTATAAGAAGATCCCTGACAGCTTACACTGCTGTTGCCAACTTTCAGATGCATAGCACTAATGACTGTGGATGAAAGCAATAGTCATCTGCATAGTTGTGATAACACTGTCCTATTGTGATAGATTTACAATATCATATTACACAAATGGCCGAGGAAGGGGCATGAAGCTGCAGTTCTCAGGTGTCAGCTTGCAGCAACTTGACAGTAGTCAGTTTTGTGGACCATAGTGTGGATGCACTTTTGCACTGCAAAGCAAAGGAGAATTAGATTGTTGTAACCTAAGTGGTGAATTTGCCAATAGGTCATGGGAGGTGAAGACATGATTGTTGTACTATTTGTACTGGCACTAAAAGGCTCAGGGAAGGACATGATCACCACTTTAAATTACACAATATATTAACTAATGAAACATGAACATTTATTGATACAGCTATGGTGTATTGTGACATTGCAGCTCAGATAAACTATCTAGGTAAATATTATTTGGGAATAAGTTTTATGTTAATGCATATTTCTCAGTAGGAAGCAAGTGGAAACAAGAGTAGGCCTACACACAATACTGCTGTCAATGATCGTGATCATCATTACTAAAAATTAAAAAATTTAGAAGCTGCAACTGTGAATGGTTTGAATAGATTTACATTTCTCATTGATGTAGATCTAATGGGAAAATCACAAGGAACTCAGCATGCACCTTAACTTACTAAAAATACTACTTAATATCTGCTGTTTATTGCTTCTGAAATTCCTTGGATTAGATAAATATTATAAGACTGGTCATTTTTTAGGATTAGGAGATTTCAAGTCAAGAATAAGAAAAGCACTAACAGTAAATACAGAAAGCACATTTGGTGAAATAAATTTAAATGTACATTGTAGGACATTATGAGATTTTGCTACATTTAATCAGATGCTTGGATAAAAAGACATAAATAAACATGTGGAGTGCAAGAGTTCAATAATTGACTATGTAACAAGTAGGGAAAAAAACCCTCTCAAATTTGAGATACCCGATGTATTTAGAGGTAATGATATACATTCTGATCACTTTCTAGTTTCTTCAAAGACTGAAATATGGGCAAGATGGTGGAAATAAACAAATGTAACAAAAACCCAAAGAAAAAAACTTGAAATCTGAAGCCCATCTTTTACAGGAAGAAAGCATAAGGAATTTATATCAACAAAGACTCCCAGGCGAACTGCAAATGGTTGTAACTAAAGACATTATTCAAGAAGAATGGTCGAGATCAGTGATGTACATAGCTAACAAAGTACCATATATGGGAAAATAAAGTATCAAACCAGAAAAGTAGTTTGAAAATGTGAAAATATGGAATATAAAAACAGCCAACAATATTAGAGCAAAACTAAATCCTTATATGTCTGTTTATAAACACACATGAACAAAGAAAAGAAATAAACCAAAAAAAAATGATAAAAAGGTACCATAGTGAATTGTGGGAAAGATTCATTGCCACTGTTGAAAATAAAGTAGAAATGCTATTGGCTCATATTGAATTAACACTGAATTAATCACATATGGAGGAATCATTTTAGAATTTTGCTTTCTCCAGTTTTTAAAGTATGTGTAGGAAGAACTGTTCCATACCTGAAGTATGGGACACAACTAAAGTTATTTCTATATTTGAAAAAGGCAATGGAAAGATATGAAGGTGTTTATCGAGGCTGCAGTCTCTCATCCAGTTTACTTAATTTATATATCAACAACCTAGTCCTGAAATTGAAAGATGAAATACAGTTCAGAATAAAAATAGTATCTAGCATACCACCAGGTACTACAGTATCTTGCAATTTATCTACATCAGAGAGTATTACACAGATAATCGCTTTCAAAGGGAATAATTCAGGCACATTGAAAATTATAGTAAAACAGAAAATTTTGGAACAAGTATCCCATTTCAGTTATCTATGATGTGAAACTGCTTTCAACTATTACTAGGGTATTGAGATGCAGGTTAATATATTTCAAGATATATGCATAACAATTGGAAGAACTCTGGCAATGGAAACAAGAAGGGAACCAGAAATGACATTCTATAGAGTAATGACTGTGCTTACTCTTGAAAATGATTCTGATACATGGACAAAAATGACTAAAGAAAAATCACTAAGGCCCAATAAAGACAGCAGAGGTGAAGTTTATGGGATATGTAAGGGGCAGTAATAACATGGATAAAATAAGGAATGAAACAATAAGATCAGATCTAACAATATTTTCAGTTAATGCTAAGAGAGAAGTGAACAGAAGCAAATGGAAGGAGCATGTTAACAGAATGGCAGAAAACAGATTACCAAATAAAAGAGAGAGGAATTATTGCCTGACTGGAAAGAGATAACTAGGAAGGCCTTGTAAGAGGTGAATGGATAATAGAGACTGGAAGAGCTGACTGCAACACCTACTCCTTGGAAGGAGATGTTGATGACAAAATTCACTGAAAGAGGAACTTCCTGGAAGGTGTGGAACTGTGTGCCAGACTGGGTCTCAAAGCTGAGACCTTTGCCTTTCATGGCCAAGTGCTGCACTGACTGAGCTGTGCAAATACAACTCATGACCCACACTCACAGAGGTACTTCCGCCAACACCTCTCTCCTATCATCCACAGAAGTCTCCTGCATATCTCGTGGACTAACACTCCTGAAAGTAAGGATACTGTGAAGAAATGGGATTGTTTCCAGAAAGGATTTTCTCTCTACAGCAGAATGTGTGCTGATCTGAAACATCCTGGCAGATTAAAACTGTATACTGGACAAGGATTCGAACCTAGAGCCTTTGCTTTTCAGGAGCAAGTTGTTGGCAAGATAGCATGCAGTGAGAGCATGTTTTATGCTAAATATGAGAGAAATATTAAAACTAAGGAATTTATTGTTTTTTTGTGGTTGTGATGCTGTAAATTGTGCCAGAGTGAGTGTGTTGGCTTCACCATAAGTAAAGATAGCACTGTAAAATGCTCAAAAGATCAGTTAAAATACAATTGTGAAAACTGTGAAGTGATGTTACGTGATGAAATCTCAGAAGACACAAATACAGTCAAACATAATCAAATTTTAAATGCTAGGCAACAATACGTTGCTGATTTGGGTGCATTAGTGAGTAATCTTATCAAAATAGTGAAAGAACTTACCATTGATAACAAACAAATGAAAGATGAAACTCATACTGTGATTGCTTCAAACAGTGGGTTAGAAATGTTGTTGACACCCAGTGAAGAAGCATCTCAGTCTTCGAGCTATGTGGAAAGACAATGTTCTAAGGTTATTGAAAATAGTGTGGCAGGTATTATGATCGAAACTGGACAGTTAAACATCACAAGTCTGTGGCAAAATCCAGATGCCAGACTGGAAGACACCATAGAAGCAGTGTCTAGCACCATTACCAATCAAAATAGTAGTAAAAAGTCTGTGAAACTATCAAGCGGTAATTTTTCAGCAAGAAAAACTCTAATGAAGATCCAAACACTGCTGCAGTGCCAACCAGCTCAGGTGCAAACAACAAGTGTGTCTGTGAAATAAAATTCCTCATTGTATACAAACTAGATATGGGCGTTAACAAGTTGCTGAATGTAAACTCTACAGAAAGTGAAAATACAGATTGACAGGAAGTAAACGACAAGTGGAGAGGCAGAAGAAATTTGAATATAGTGAAACAAAACAATGAACTGGCCAAAACCACTACAGACACAGCAAAAGGAAATAAACTGTTGTACAAGACTGTGTCACAAAATGGGAAAGCTGGTGAACAGTATAGAACCACTTTGAAGCCCAAATTGCAAATGTTTGGAAATGTCAGCACTAAAAACAGAAGTAAAATCATAATAGATACTCGTGACAAAAATGGAATGCTGAGAGGCTGATTTCACCTTCACAAATTAAGAGGGGCACCATAGCTGCTACTGTAACTGACTTCTTACAGAACCACTATCCAAAGTCACAACAACTTTACAGTTGAAAAATTGGAAATCAAGGGATTAAATAATAGCTTCAAAATCTGTGTTCATTTTGATTAAAAGATAAAATAATGGACAAAAATATATGGACCAAGGACATTATGATAGACATTTTTTATTCCTGACACTGCCCAATGATCCAGCAAGATAAACTTCCAAGACAAAGAATATTCCAATAAAAAATGATACTTCATCACTGAAAAAAATGCATCCTTATTTATAGCTAGTGCAAACATGTAGTGCCTTCCGACAAAACTCAATACATTGTCATTGTTTGATGAGGAAGTGAGACCAGATGCATTATGTATACTTGAACATTGGCTAGCCCATACAGAAATAGAATACTATGGGCATATTGAATATCTGGACATGGTGAATGTATGGTGTAGAGAAAATTCTATACATTGGCAGTGTGTCTGTGTATACAAATGGAAAGCTCGGTGCCAAGAACATTGATGTAAGAAACTTCACTGTGGACTCTTATCTAGAATTCGCTGCGTTGGGGCTGCCAGATGCTTAATTATTGGTTCTGTGTACCATTCCCCAAACTGCAAATTTGAACACTTCATCAACAAACTGGAAAGCTATCTGTGCAATCTAGTGAGTCTAGGAGGAAAAATTAGCTTATGTAGAAACTTCAATACCTTTTTCATGGAAGGCCCTGACAAAGAGAGAGCTTGTATGAACTTGGTAAGCACCTGTGGACTATTTGTGGCAAGTTATCTACCAAAAAGAGGAGATGTCTGTCTTGATACAAACCTGTATAGTTGGTACTACAAAGTAAGTGTCATTGATCCTGTTCTTGCAGATCACAGTGCAGTAATAATGAAGCTTTGGACAAACTCAGTACAACAAATTCGCAGCTGGAATTCAAATTATGTCTTCAGAAGTAGGGAAAAATTTAGATGTTTTCAAAAGAGCAATGTCTTTTATAGACTGACATCAAATGTGTGAAAGAATTGGCACTAAATGCTACATTCAGTTCCATGTTCCAGGCTCTTAAAGCCAGATTTGATGAAATTTTTCCACTAAAACCCAAGAGATATCTAATTGTCAAGTCAAAATTCGCACAGAAAACTGTCAAAGAGCTGGTGTACCTCTAGATTAGGTAATACAAAATGCACTGTGCAACTACTAAATGATAAAGTCAAAGCCACTGAAGATATTGGCACCAAGGACAGACTACATTGCAATTATTCACAGGTCAGAAGGCTGTACAGAAAAGAAGCAGAGAAAGCAAAGAATGAAAACAATGCCAGATTTATTTAAAATGCTCACAATCTTTGCAAGGCAGCATGGGATCTGATTAATAAACATAAGCAAAGATGACCTCTTGCTCAAATTCTTGCAGTCCAGATGAATTTAATATATTTTTTATAAAATAGTAGAAAGCACAGTAGGTGAAATTTCTCACTTCAGAATAGACTGAGCAGTTGCTGAAAAATTTGGAAATAACTGGAGCATTGTGATGTGGAAGAGAGTGTATCCAAAAGACATAATAACAACAGTAAAATAATACAAATGCACAGGGAGCACTTGACATTTATGGCATGTCCTGTACTATTTTAAAAACTATAATCTGGGAAATTGCACAACTACTGTCAATAGTAATAAATAAAAGCCTCCATTCTGGAGAATTTTCAGACTTCTTGAAAGTATCATGCACAGAATCAGTTTACAACAAAGGTAATCCACATGAAGTGTGAAGTTGTAGACCTGTATCTGTAATACCAGCGTTAACTGATGGGGCCCATAACGAAACATCTGCTATTAAGTTATTTTGAAGGAAATAACCTCTTTTATCATAGTCAGCATGGCTTTCGGAAGGCAAGTCACTACAAAGGCAGTGCTTGACATAGATACAGATATAAGTCAGGGTTTTGAAAACAAGGCATCTATAGCACTGGTACTCTGTGACTTTGGTGAGGTATTTGATTGCATTCCACATAAGACCCTGTTCAGCATGCTAAATTTATACTGCTACACCAACTCTCAAATCCTACCTAAATAACAGATAGCAGATTGTATCAGTGCAAGGAGTAGAAACAGGTGAAATAAAGTTAAAACATGGTGTGCCAGAGGGATTCATAATAGAGCCCCTGTTGTTCTTAATTTTTGTTAATGGTGTACGCTCCAGAGGGCATGCCATTCGAACAATTTAGGGCTAAAATGCATGTATGTTAAAAGAGCAACCTTTATACAACATAGAAGAATTGATCTCTGGTGTTAGAACAGTGTCTACCTGAGATGCAATTCATTACCAATGAAAACAACAGCAAATCTGCTATTTTACTACATGATTGTCTTATTATTGTAATGCATATAGTAATCTATTTCTTAAATATATGTTTTATAGTACCCACTTCAGTATCATACTATAAACTGTATTTTTTTTTAATTTTAATGTTGTAATATTCTGTAAAATTGACACTGTCTGTCTAACTGTGGCCGTTGAATGACAAAAAACTGGTAACTCAGATACAGGTAACTTACCATCTCAGTTATTCAAGCATCCCTCACAGCTTTACTATGTCAGTTTGGGAGGCAGGCGAGAGGTACTTCTGTAAATTTGAATGGTAGAGGACTGGGCTGGAGGAAGTACAGCTGTAAGGGTAGGTTGAATACAGCATGGACTGTATAAGAAAGGGCTTAGATCTCACCAACTTGCACTCACTGTGATATCATCTAATATGCATTGAAAAACCTGAAATTTGTCAGTGGACAAGATAAAAACTTTCAATCATAAAGTGGATTTCACCTTACATGTACACCTAAAGGCCATTCTATCCCCAAACAAAACCATTTATCCAAAATGGAAAAAACAATGTATTTCTCTGACTCCTAGCCAGTTATACCTACTACTCAATTAGCAGGAAAACAGAAATCCATAAGAAAGTTTACTGGTAATACCTGATAGTGGAGAACAACAAACTGCTACCATAAACACAATACAAAGGTCAGTAGAGCAACAAAGAGAGCACATGGTTCACGAGCATCTATGTCACCCACTATCTGTTCCACACAATTTGTTTTAGTTGCCCTTTACAGGAGGGGCTCTGTATGTTTTTAAAGAGGACCCTTGTTTTACAGTAGACATTTTGGTTAGTCTAGAAGGGGAGTCTTATATGTCTTACACTGCAGGAAAAAGAAATGAAACACCCCCAATCTCTGTGTTCAGTGGTACTAGGATATAATCCTGTCATAGTGTGGGGTTGTAGTGCTAGTGAGTGATTTGTTATGGTCATCAGCCATCAGAAGGTACTCAGAAAGCCAGTCCCACCACACTGTATTTTGACTCTGCAGGCAGTAACTGTGCTTAGTTTAGAGGTGAATACTGTTTGCAACATTCATTCTAGGGTGCAACCATGCAGCACCGATGAGGACATATACCTATTGAACATCTTCAGCCATTTGAAGAGGGCCGCATTGTGGGCATGCCGGAAGCTGGATGGATGTATCAGTGGACTGCTGCATGTGGTGGTGGTGTGTTGCTTCTGTCAACAGTGGTCTGTGAAACATTCCCACACCAGTAGATCAGGTTCTGGACATTCGCGAAACACAGACACACGTCAATATTGATAAGTTCTGTGACTAGTGGTTGCTGACCATATAGCATCCAGGGACAAAATTTGGGCATTGTTACAACTGCTGTGTCATAAGGAACCATTGGTAACCGACTGCTTAAAGCAGGATTATGATCAAGGGTGCAGGCTACCGCTAACACCATAACACCACTAAACATGGCTATTCTGGTGTTGTACAGAGTTGACTGGAGAGTGAAACGGCACACTGTTGTCTTCAGTCATGAGGGTAGGTCCTGTTGCGAGTGATGGACGTGAGTGATCATTATGCAAGTGATGGACATACACATGTATGGTATAGACCTGGTGAGCTGCTTATTCCAGAATGCACTCACTCACCCACGACATGCAGAACCATCCAGGCTTCATGGTGGAGGGTTGGGGGGGTATCAGTTTCAACTCGAGGTCACATCTGGTGTTTCTGCAAGTTAGAGAAACCAGTGGTTGCTGTGTTGCACAGGCTGTTACCCCACCCTATGGCCATTTTTCGACTGGCAGTTGATGTGCTTTTTCAGTAAGACAATGCCCTTCCACGTATGGCTGCTGCAGCACAATGTACAGAAGTGCATTTAGAGGGGTGTAGTAATCTTACAGCAGAAGTCTTGGTTGTTCTAGAAGAGGGCATAGTTTATGTTAGGAGAGGTGTCTTTTTTTGCATTAGTATAGAAGCATTGATCTGAAAAAGCAGACTCATTTCCTACAGACAAAGAATAGGAGTCCAATTTGTTCTAGAGAAGGAGTAATTTTTGTTGTAGAAGAGGACAAATGTGTACTTCAGAAGAGAAGGTATGTACACTTTTAGAAGATGAGTATTTTTTTAATTTTTTGTTATAAAAGAGGAATCTTCTATGCTTCTTAAGAGAAGTTTTCTTTGCTTTGGGAGAGAACGTTATTTGATTCAAGAAGGTACCATAGTCATTATATTATGTTGAAGAGCAGTGTTACACATTATGTCTTAACGATTGAGGAGGGCTGAATGGAAGTCCTCTCCAGTTTGTCTGACTAACCGGTTTCAGGCTCTGTCTCAAGCTGATACTGATCTTCGGCCTGACATGGCTGCTTGTCCTGTTACACAGGTTGTCCCCTCAGTCTGCAAAATCCAGGCGGTTGCAGAGGGTGGGCTTACTGGTAGTTGGGAGCTCCAACGTCAGGCGCATAATTGGGCCCCTTAGGGATATGGCAGCAAGAGAGGGGAAGAAAACCAATGTGCACTCCGTGTGCATACCGGGGGGAGTCATTCCAGATGTGGAAAGGGTCCTTCGGATGCCATGAAGGGTACAGGGTGCACTCATTTGCAGGTGGTCACTCATGTCGGCACCAGTGATGTGTGTCGCTATGGATCAGAGGAAATCCTCTCTGGCTTCCGGCGGCTATCTGATTTGGTGAAGACTGCCAGTCTCGCTAACGGGATGAAAGCAGAGCTCACCATCTGCAGCATTGTCGACAGGACTGACTGTGGACCTTTGGTACAGAGCCAAGTGGAGGGTCTGAATCAGAGGCAGAGACGGTTCTGCGACCATGTGGGCTGCAGATTCCTCGACTTGCACCATAGGGTGGTGGGGTTTCGGGTTCCGCTGGATAGGTCAGGAGTCCACTACATGCAACAAGCGGCTACACGGGTAGCAGGGGTTGTGTGGCATGGGCTGGGCGGTTTTTTTTTAGGTTAGATGGCCTTGGGCAAGTACAGAAAGGGCAACAGCCTCAACAGGTGCGGGGGAAAGTCAGGACATGCGGGGACTTAGCAGCAATCAGCATTGTAATTGTAAACTGTCGAAGCTGCGTTGGGAAAGTACCGGAACTTCAAGCGCCGATAGAAAGCACCGAAGCTGAAATCGTTATAGGTACAGAAAGCTGGCTGAAGCCAGAGATAAATTCTGCCGAAATTTTTACAAAGGTACAGACGGTGTTTAGAAAGGATAGATTGCATGCAAACGGTGGTGGAGTGTTCGTCGCTGTTAGTGGTAGTTTATCCTGTAGTGAAGTAGAAGTGGATAGTTCTTGTGAATTATTATGGGTGGAGGTTACACTCAACAACCGAGTTAGATTAGTAATTGGCTCCTTTTACCGACCTCCCAGTGGCAGAACAGCTGAGAGAAAATCTGGAAAACATTTCACATAAATTTTATCAGCATGTTACAGTCTTAGGTGGAGATTTCAATTTACCAGATATAGACTGGGACACTCAGATGTTTATGACGGGTGGTAGGGACAGAGCATCAAGTGACATTATACTGAGTCCACTATCCGAAAATTACCTTGAGCAATTAAACAGAGAACCAACTCGTGGAGATAACATCTTGGACCTACTGATAACAAACAGACCCGAACTTTTCGACTCTGCATGTGCAGAACAGGGAATCAGTGATCATAAGGCCGTTGCAGCATCCCTGAATATGGAAGTTAATAGGAATATAAAAAAAGGGAGGAAGGTTTATCTATTTAGCAAGAGTAATAGAAGGCAGATTTCAGACTACCTAACAGATCAAAATGAAAATTTCTGTTCCGACACTGACAATGTTGAGTGTTTATGGAAAAAGTTCAAGGCAATCGTAAAATGCGTTTTTGACAGGTACGTGCCGAGTAAAACTGTGAGGGACGGGAAAAACCCACCGTGGTACAACAACAAAGTTAGGAAACTACTGCGAAAGCAAAGAGAGCTTCACTCCAAGTTTAAACGCAGCCAAAGCCTCTCAGGCAAACAGAAGCTAAACGATGTCAAAGTTAGCGTAAGGAGGGCTATGCGCGAATCGTTCAGTAAATTCAAAAGTAAAATTCTATGTACCGACTTGACAGAAAATTCTAGGAAGTTCTGGTCTTACATTAAATGAGTAAGTGGCTCGAAACAGCATATCCAGACACTCCGGGATGATGATGGCATTGAAAGAGAGGATGACACGCGTAAAGCTGAAATACTGAACACCTTTTTCCAAAGCTGTTTCACAGAGAAAGAGCGCACTGCACTTCCTTCTCTAAATACTCGAACAAACGAAAAAATGGCTGACATCGAAATAAGTGTCCAAGGAATAGAAAAGCAACTGGAATCACTCAACAGAGGAAAGTCCACTGGACCTGACGAGATACCAATTCGATTCTACACAGAATACGAGAAAGAACTTGCCCCCCCCCCCCCCCCTCCTTTCTAACAGCCGTGTACCGCAAGTCTCTAGAGGAACGGAAGGTTCAAATGATTGGAAAAGAGCACAGGTAGTCCCAGACTTCAAGAAGGGTCGTCGAGCAGATACGCAAAACTATAGACCTATATCGCTGACGTCGATCTGTTGTAGATTTTTAGAACATGTTTTTTGCTCGAATATCATGTCGTTTTTGGAAACCCAGAATCTACTCTGAATGAATCAACATGGATTCCGGAAACAGCGACAAATGTAGACAAATGTAGTGTATTGCGAATACATAGAAAGAAGGATCCTTTATTGTATGATTATATGATAGCGGAACAAACACTGGTAGCAGTTACTTCTGTAAAATATCTGGGAGTATGAGTGCGGAACAATTTGAAGTGTAATGATCATATAAAATTAATTGTTGGTAAGGCGGATACCAGGTTGAGATCCATTGGGAGAGTCCTTAGAAAATGTAGTCCATCAAGAAAGGAGGTAGCTTACAAAACACTCGTTCGACCTATACTTGAGTGTTGCTCATCCGTGTGGGATACGTACCAGGTCGGGTTGACAGACTAGATAGAGAAGATCCAAAGAAAAGCGGCGCCTTTCGTCACAGGATTATTTGGTAAGCGTGATAGCGTTACTGAGATGTTTAGCATACTCAAGTGGCAGACTCTGCAAGAGAGGCGCTGTGCATCGCGGTGTAGCTTGCTCGTCAGGTTTCGAGAGGGTGCGTTTCTGGATGAGGCATCGAATATATTGCTTGCCCCTACTTATACCTCCCGAGGATATCACGAATGTAAAATTAGAGACACTAGAGGGCGCACCGAGGCTTTCAAACAGTCGTTCTTCCCGCGAACCATACGCGACTGGAACAGGAAAGGGAGGTAATGACAGTGGCACGTAAAGTGCCCTCCGCCACACACCGTTGGGTGGCTTGCCGAGTATAAATGTAGATGTAGATGAAGAAGGTGCCGAATTAGGCATTTTTGGAGAGAGACGGGGTAGGGCTCGAAGCGGAGATGGGACTGTCCCATTCAATCCCTCCCACTCCCCTCCCAAGAAAAGGTAAGAGCATTGGCCAAGTGAGGCAGAGTTCTGGGTTCATGTAAAGGTCTGACTCACGGTTTTAGTTTCGAGTTTTATTTTGTAAGAAATTGTGTCTGCCTTCATAGCTGAGTTGTTAGTGCGTCTGGCCTCTGACAGTCCGCCGATTCACTGGGTATGTTGCATAGGTGCCAAGGGAAATGAGCGACTTACGAAGCAAAATTGGAAGCAAATGAACACTTGAGGAACTTGACAGTGGATTAATAGAATGAAAAAGTCTATCTTTGTAAGTCGATCGTTTCCCGTGACACCTATACAACATGCCGTTGAAGCTTTGGTAGTTGTTTGGATGCATTTGAAACTATACTTTGGAAATCTATTTATCCTCCAGCCCTGACATTTCAAAAGTATCAACCATTCTGATTACTTCTTACCATAAAGGTTAGATATCTTCGGCAACTTTTTTTATATTTTTGGAATTTTGTACCTGAAACTGCATACATTAGGAACGAAAATCTGTAATCTGCCTTCCCTGAAAACACATTTATTTATGGTGCCATGACATTCAACGTAGATCTGCCCCGCATCCAACTTGCTCAACAAAAAAATGCTGACCATTTTCAGACACCCTGTAAAAATATCATGCATAGTGTTTTTCTACAGAAATGGGATTTACACTCTCTTGAAATTTCTTGAGAAAAGTAAAAAATGTTGTGTACTCTGAATGTTCATATGAAACAGTTACACTGTGAAGCATCTTGAGGTTTTTTGAGTCAGTTTTCAGCTACACATACTCAGTTTAAAAGCTTTGCTTTTATAGCAGGAATTCTTTCAAGTGGCACAATAAATTTCCACTCTGCAGCAGAGTGTGCACTAATTTGAAACTCCCTGGCAGATTAAGAGAGTGTGGTAGAGTAAAACTGTGTGCTGGGCCAGGACTTGAAGCTAGAACACTTGTCCTTTGAGGGAAAGTGCTCTATCGACTTTTTCATTCTATTAATCAACTGTCAAGTTCCGCAAGTGTTCGTTTGCTTCCAATTTTGCTTTGTAAGTCGATCATACACAAATGGTGGGGGAATAAAGGGGTGATCTGACAGCCTCCCTCCCTCCCCTCCCCCCCCCCCCCCCCCCACACACACACACACAGTCACAAACAATTTTCTTCGATGAATCCTGTGGCAATGTTTCCAAAGTCACTTTCTGATAATAATATGATATTATTTCAGTTTTCTTGAGTTTAAGTCCTGACAGAATACCTAAATGGAAAGAAAGCTTTGCTTGAAATCTTTGAGGCTGTATTGAGAAATAGGGAAAGCAGTTCGATATAGCACTTTAAATTACGTAGATTGTAACTGAAACGAACAATAAGAGAAAATTAGTGTGAATAGAAAAAATGTTATTATTTCTGACACCTACCTGAAGATTCGTCAGTCCAACTATATTGTCTGTGATATACTTCAACCACTGAGACAGGATGGCAGCATCATCACAGTGTATAATACCAGTGCTGACGCCATTCAGTCCTCGTACTTCGAAGGAGTTAGGCCGTAGTTTGTCCGTACCAAATATGTAACGAGTAACGTACGCCATCATTAGAGGAACTGTAAAGGCAACAGTGGAAGACAATTAAGAGCAATACGTGCGCAAAGAATGCAGACAAAGAAATGCTCCAATTTAAGGTTTCTTTTGATCATTTCGATTGTTTACCACTCTACAAGGCAAATAAAAAAAAATTCAGTGACATATTGTGATTTGTTTAAGCATCATCTTCTGGCCATAAGTGCTGGTATTAAGTCACTATTGTACACACAATAGTCTCCTTATCAACAACCATTGTTTGCAAACCACTGTGAGATATATGGCATAGGCTACTTTACACCCACCACATCTTACGGTCAGAAGAAGCTGTTTCATTCGCGCATGGAACGCGGCAGGCAAAATTGCTCTAAAGGCTTCTGTGCGATGTAGTATATTGTATCTTTTCGCCGCGATCCCAACGTGAGCTATAAATAGGGAGATTCAGTATTTACCTCCAGTCCTCGTTTAATACTGGTTCTTGAAACTTTATAAGTAAGGTCCGCAGCTCGTGGTCGTGCGGTAGTGTTCTCGCTTCCCGTGCCCGGGTTCGATTCCCGGCAGGGTCAGGGATTTTCTCTGACTCGTGATGACTGGGTGTTGTCTGATGTCCTTAGGTTAGTTAGGTTTAAGTAGTTCTAAGTTCTAGGGGACTGGTGACCATAGATGTTAAGTTCCATAGTGCTCAGAGCCATTTGAATGATTTTTTTATAAGTAGGCTTTTGTGGAATAGTTGATGGTTATTTTCGGAAGTCTACCAGTGCAAGTTTTGCAGCGTTTCCGTAGAGCTTATGTCATTTGTTGCCTTCAGCACATTTTTTTCTCCTCCTTTTTTACCTATTCAAGCGTACTGAACTGCTCTCAAACTAAAACTACCATAAGGGTTTTGTACCGCACATGTGATGCTCTTTAACCCCTGGCTGTCGGTTGGACATTCGACAGTTTTCTTCCGACCTTAAGTCTGTTTGATTAAGATTGTGCTTTTGAAGTTTTTACTTTAAACAGCCTATACAAACCTGCTTCAAAAAATCTCTACAAGTTCCTTTAGAAGTGGCTACCATACCGAACGATAGCTAACATGAATTAGTCACATTTCAGAATGTAAGAGTAAAAACTCGACGCATTTCACTACAAAAGCTAGTATGGGCCCAACCACCACCTGTTGAAATTTCGTGTGTGTGTGTGTGTGTGTGTGTGTGTGTGTGTGTGTGTGTGTTTGTCTCCAAGGGCAAGGGGTGAGAAGTATTTTTAATGTGATGGAAGACGAAATGCGACTTTTAAGAGACATAGAACCTCCAGTTCCGACCCTGTTAAAAACCTATGTAATATCGACTTTTGCCGCGCTGGATTAGCCGAGCGGTCTCAGGCGCTACAGTCATAGACTGTGCGGCTGGTCCCGGCGGAGGTTCGAGTCCTCCCCCGGGTATGGGTGTGTGTGTTTGTCCTTAGGACAATTTAGGTTAAGTAGTGTTTAAGCTTAGGGACTGATGACCTTAGCAGTTAAGTCCCATAAGATTTCACACACATTTGAACAATATCGACTTTTATAAATCATTTCCTTGAAAGATGAACACCTGACTACACTATAATTTTTCCTTTCTTTGAGAGCTACGGAAGGGGGTCGGGAGGGGGCGGCACTGCCTTGCCCCCCGGGTACGGGCGTCCTTGTTTGTTTCCATGTTACATTGTATCCAAGACAAAATTTGAATTTTATCCACGTTTAAAGCCGTCGATGAGTATTCGCTTATTGATTATTGCCCTAGACGTTACTGTAATTTAGTTTCCAAAAGTAATACTTTCAGGTCAATATTTTAACAAATTTTATTGCGTTTACACACCCCGTCGTAGCTATCCCGGATAACTCAAAGGCCATAACAATAATATACAGCGTTTTCCACGAAGGAAACGTCATTAAAACAGGGATAATTCAAGAAAATACATAGGCAGTATGTTGTTATTAAACAAAAATACAATCACAAGCTAATTAGCAGCAGTGCAACCCACTTTGTCCTCTGTACTTAGCAGACACTTGCATTTCTGAGAGTAGAATGGCAGACTGAGCTGCGTAATAGAGAGAAAACAGCAAGGATATTGAGATACGTCAAATGATGCCATTCTGGATGAACTGCAAAGGAATTTCATTAAAAAAATTAGACATTGATGAAACTCGATTTTTGTACTACGGCAAAGATTTCTGATCCCGTATTTTTCATTCATAAAGGTTAACCATATATCTGCCGATATTTGCTGTATTTGCTGTTATGTTCAAATAGGACGCCCTGCCATCCTGACTACGACCAGCCATTACTATATGTCATGGAAGGTTCTGGCACTGAATGCAGAAGATATCATGAAGATAGAGTATTCAGTACACCGTGGCCAGATTAACCTATGACTCCTGCAGATGGGCAACAGCCTATTCGGCTACTAAGAACGGCTGAAAGCAAAGGCAAACTGCAGCCTTTATTTTCCCCGAGGACATATTGTTAAATTAATGATGATGTCGTCCTATTGGATAAAATATTCCAGAGGTAAAGTAGTCCTCATTCGGAGAAACGAAATTGACTTTCTGCAGGTGGGAGAATGTAATGTTGGATCCCTTAATCAGGCAAGTTAGAGAATTTGAAATTTGAAATAGATAAGTTGAAGCATAATGGGAATGAGTGAACTGTGGTGACAGGAATAACAGGACATCTGGTATGGTGAATACAGAGTTATAAATACAAAATCAGTTAGAGGTACTGCAGAAATAAGTTGAATAATGAATAAGGAAATAGAAATGTGGGTGAGCTACTATGAACAGCACAGTTAGTGCAATATCTTCGCCAGTACTGACAAGTAGCCAACAGCTACCGTAGTAATATAAGTTTGTTTGCCGACTACCTCCGCAGACGTGCAGATAAAGAAAGAGAAAAAATGTACGAGGAGATAAAATAAATAATTCAGATAGTTAAAGGAGACAAAAAATTGGTTGTGATGCGGGACTGGAATTCGATAGTAGGAAAGAAAAGAGCAGGAGAAATAGCAGGAGAATATACATTAGTAGAAATGAATTAAAAAGGAACCACCATTTAGAATATTTCAGAAAGCGTAATTTAATCACCGCTATCACTGAGATAACAATGAGTAATAGATTGAATAACCGAGGAAAGTGCAACATAGTATGAGTCTGAGCATACACGTCGGAAGTTTGAATGTGATCGGGAAGCTAGAAAGTCTTAAAAGAGAAACGTAAAGCGTCAGTTTAAATTTTGTGGGCATCAGTGAAATGAATGAAAGAAAACAAGAATCTCTGGTCAGACTAATATGGGGTATACTAACAGCAGCAGAAATATGTACAACGGAAGTAGATTCGTTATGTATAGGAAGGTAGGGCAGAGAGTGAGTTAATGCGGACAGTTCAGTGACACGGTGGTTCTCATAAAAATCGACAAGAAATCAACGCCAAGAGAGATAGAGAAAGTAGGCTATATAAAGATGCTGAACAGATAATTCAATAAGTATAAGGAAACAATATTCCAATAAAAAGGGCTCTAAGCATTATGGGACTTAACATCTGAGGTCATCAATCCCCTGGACTTAGAACTTCTTAAACCTAACTAACCTAAGGACATCACACACATCTATGTCCGAGGCAGAATTCCAACTTGCGACCGTAGCAGCAGCGCGCTCTGCCACAGCGGCCGCCAATAATCCAATAATTGTAGGACTGGAACGTAGTAGCAGGGAAAGGAATAGGAGACAGACTTACGAGGGAATATGTGCTTGACAATAAGAATGAGAGAGGAGAAAGACTAATTGAGTTCTGCAATAAATTTCAGAGGGTAACAGCGAATACACTTTTCAAAAGTCACAAGATGAGGAGATATACGTGGAAAAGATCTGGATACTGGTGGAGATTCTAGCTGGATAGATTCCTAAGTCAAGTAGTGAATATTAATAGTAATGTTATAAAGACCATTTATTTTGAATAAGCCCTGAAAGTAATAGTGTGTTTCATTATCTGTTATATTTATGCAACTAGTTTGTTCTGCTCTGTTAGCTTCCAATCTTAACCGTGAACACATGCAGGTTTCAGAGTTCGATGCACTCGCGTGTGGCAAAATATAGGTTCTGTTTATCCGTTAAGGTTACTCATACTTAATTTCTTGAACTAGAATGTCAATCATCCTCTTGCCTAATTAGGCTGGCGACCGTTTTCCTTGTTCTTTGAACAGTGTAGATAGGTAAAATATTGTTTGTACTGTTCAAATATTTACATTATGGCCGAACATAGATTCCCAAGTCAAGTAGTTGATTATAAGGCTTACCCAAAAACATATACAGATTTAGATTTAGTAATGACGAAGAGTACCCTGAAGTTTGTGAGACTGTTCAGGAACAAACAATTTGCAAACAAATGGGATACTCAATTACCGAGAAATGATGACATACGCTTGAAGGTTTCTGAATCACTGCGATAATGACCACCACTGTAGGAAATAACTATTGAAGAGCAATGGACATTTATATAAAGGAAAGTCTTAGAAGCTGGACAGTCAGATATAGGTACAAAGAAGGTAACTGCGAAGAAACCTTTGCTAACAGAATAAATACTTCAATTGATCGATGAAAGAAGGACGTACAAAAATCTTCAGGGAAAATCAGGAATACAGTAAAATTAGTATAGGGAAGCCAAAGCGAAATATCTGCAAGAAAAACGTGTAGAAATCGAAAAAGAAGTTTCGTCGGAACGACTGATTCAGCATGTAGAAAAGTCATAATAACCTGCAATGAAATTAAAAACAAGGGCGTCAACATTAAGAGTGCAATGGGAATTCCACTCTTAAGCACGGAGGAGAGAACGGATAGGATGGAAGAGAACGCTGGAGACCTCTATTAGGGAGATGATGTGAGTGAGGAAGAAATGGGAGTCGATATGGAAGGCACAGAGATTCAGTATTAGAGTCAGAGTGTAGTAGTGCTCTGGAAGGTTTGAGCTCGAACTAGATAGAAAGGATAGATACTATTCTTTCGGAAATTCTGAAATCATTGGGGGAAGAGGCAACCAAGCGAATATTCAGACTGATGTACAGAATCTCTCAGTTTGTCCATATACTTTGAGACTTTCGGAAAAGTATGATTCATACACTCAACAAAAACTCAACAACTATCACGCAATCAGTATAATGGCTCATATGTCCAATTTGCTGACTAGAATAATGAAGAGAAGAATTGAAAAGAAAATTGTGGGTCCGTTAGGTGACGATCAGTTTGGCTTTCGAAATGGTAAAGGCACTGAGAGGCAGTTTTGACGGTGTGGGTGAAAGAAGCAAGACGTTAGCAAAATCAAAACATGTTTATACGATTTGTCGACCTGGAAAAAGTGTTTGACAGGGTAAAACACAGCAAGTTGTTCGAAATTATAAGAAAAATAGAAGTACAATATAGGGAAAAACGGTTAATATACAGTATGTACAAGAACAAAGAAGGACCAATAAAAATGAAAGACCTAGAACAAAGTGTAAAAGAGGGGTGTAATCTTTCGCCCATATTGTTCAAACTCTATAATCGAAGAAGCTCAAAGGAAATAAATGAAAGATTTAAGAATGGGATTAAAAGTTAAGATGGAAGGATATAAATGATAAGATTAGCTGATGACATTGCTATTTTCAATGAAAGTGAGAAAGTATCACAGGACCTGTTGTATGGAATAAACATGCTAATGATTACAGAATATAGACAAAGCTGACCAAAGAAAAACGAAAGTAAGGAGGAGCAGCAGAAATGAAACTAGCGATAAGCTTAGCGTTAAAACTGGGGACCACGAAGTAGACGAAATTAAGGACTTCTGGTACCTTGGAAGCAAAATTACACATAAAGGACGAAGAAAGGACAACATAAAAAGTAAATTAACACAGGCAACGAGGACATTCCTGGCGAAGAGAATTCTGTTAGTATCACACATCAGCTTTGACTTACAGAAGAAATTCCTTTTTTTATGGTAACACAGGCTGGACTATGGGACAATTGTATGAGGATAGCCAAGAAAGTAATGCACTGTATTTATTTTCTTCAACAATTCTTTATTGAACGTGATGAGAATGACACACACAAAGGAATGGTGTTTTATCTACACTCCCTATTTTTTGATATACTATATAATCTATGGCCTTCCTCCAGCGTGAAACAAGGGTGTGTGTGCCCTGTCGGTACTAATCCTTGTCCTGGTGGATGATCCAGTGCGTCACAGAGTCTCCTCCTCGTTGTTGTTGTGGCCTTCAGTCCTGAGACTGGTTTGATGCAGCTCTCCATGCTACTTTATCCTGTGCAAGCTTCTTCATCTCCCAATACCTACTGCAACCTACATCCTTCTGAATCTGCTTAGTGTATTCATCTCTTGGTCTCCCTCTACGATTTTTACCCTCCACACTGCCCTCCAATACTAAATTGGTGATCCCTTGATGCCTCAGAACATGTCCTACCAACCGATCCCTTCTTCTGGTCACGTTGTGCCACAAACTTCTCTTCTCCCCAATCTTATTCAATACTTCCTCATCAGTTATGTGATCTACCCATCTAATCTTCAGCATTCTGGTAAGCACCACATTTCGAAGTCTCCTCCTCATCGCCCTCAAAATATCTTCCACGAATGGCATCCTTTAACGGCCGAAACAAGTGGAAGCTCGCTGCAACATGTCAGTTGTGTTAGCCGTTGATGGTCTCTCCGACCGCTACAAATCGTTTAGATCCGCCAAACCACCTTCTGACGACCTCACCCTCCGTGCCCAGCGACTAATTGTACTTCTGTCGTGAGCAGATGCTTCATAGAATTTGCACAGGCGTTTGTGACTATTCTCCATGGTTTCTTTCTCTGTAGTGAGAAATTCAATGACGGCAAATTGCTTGTAACGTGCATCACTTACAGACGCCATTTTGAAACTGACCTGCAGCTACGCTATCTGTCGTAAGTGACGGAAACTTGGCGCGCTCACTCAGGAGACTTCGAATAATAGATACGTAACGTGTCGCATTTGTAACATTGTTTTCGTCTGAGAGAAAAAAAAAAAGAAGCGGTGCATTACGTTCTGGGGTCTCGCGGTTAAGTCGCTCAGTCCGGAACCGCGTGACTGCTACGGTTGCAGGTTCGAATCCTGCCTCGGGCATGGATGTGTGTGATGTCCTTAGGTTAGTTAGGTTTAAGTAGTTCTAAGTTCTAGTGGACTGATGACCACAGATGTTAAGTACCATAGTGCTCAGAGCCATTTGAACCATTACGTTCTGGGCAACCCTAATAAAAAAGAGAAGCGAAGCGTTTGAGATGTGGTGCTATAAACAACGAATAGCTAAGGACCTTGCGTTCCAGAGTCACAGAGGAGAGGAAATTTTGGCGGGCCATAACGAACCAATCAGAAGGCAAATGACTAAAAAAAATTGGATTAAGAATCTTGTAAGAAGACTGTAAATGTGAAAGAGTGAAAGAGACCTGGAGACATTGGAAGATATGTCGACTGTGTAATGGTACGACAGAGATTTCGAAACCAGATTTTATACTGTAAGGCGTTTCAGAGTGCAGATGTGGACGCTGATCATAATTTATCAGTTACGAACTGTAGATTCAAAATGAATAAATTACAAAAAAGGTAGGAAATTAAGGAGATGAGACCTGGATAAATTGAAATACCAGGAGGTTGTAGAGAGTGTGAGAGGGAGCAACGACTGACTGAAACAATCGAGAAAAATGCAGTGTAAGAGGAATGGGGAATTTTGAGAGATGAAATAGTGAAGGGAGCAGAGGATCAAGTAGGTAAAAAGATGAGGCCTAGTAGAAAACTTGGAGGTACTGAATGTAAATGACGGAAATCTGAAGGTAGAAGGGGTAAGAAACAGGGAGCAAAAGGCTGTTTACAACCTGCACAGAAATCACAAGACACTTATAAAGAGTCGATGGGTACGAAAGGGAGGCAGTGGTTGACAAGGCAGTGAGACAGTGTTGTAGCATACCCCACCATTGTTCAGACTGTATATTGAGCAAGCAGTAAAGGAAACAAAACAAAAACTTGGAGTAGGTATTAAAGTCCAGTTAGAAGAAATAAAGGTTTTGCCAATGATATTGTATTTTCATCAGAGACAGCAAAGGACTTGGAAATACAACTAAATGGAATGTAGGCGCATTAAATCACGTGTTGCTGAGGAAATTAAATTAGAAAATGAGACACTTAAAGTAGTAAATGTGTTTTGCTATTTGGGCAGCGAAATAACTGATGATGGGTGAAGTAGAAAGCATATAAAATACAGGCAGGCAATGGCAGGAAAAGCGCTTCTGAAGAAGAGAAATCTGTTGACATCAAATATACATGTAAATGCTAGGAAGTCTTTTTGGAAGATATTTGTATGGAGCATAGCCACGTGGAAGTGAAACAACATGGACAATAAACAGTTGAGAAATGAAGAGTAGATGCTTTTGAAATATGGTGCTACACAAGAATGCTGAAGATTAGACAGGTAGATAATGTAAGTTATGAGAAGGTACTGAATAGAATTTGTGAGAAAATAAATTTGTGACACAACCAGACTAGAAGAAAGGATCAGTTGGTAGGACATGTCTGATATATCAAGGGATCACTAATTTAGTACTGAAGGAAAAAAATTTTAAAGGCAGGTAAGAGATGATTACAGTAAGAAGATTTAGAAGGATGTTGGCTGGAGTAGCATGGAGAGCTGCATCAAATCGTTCTTTGGACTGAAGACCACAACAACAAGAGAACTTCTAAATATGCATCATGAAAGAGAATACAGGTGAAAGGTAACATAGATGTATACAAATGAGGTCACAGAAAGTCAAGAGGCCAACAGGACTGTAGAAGCATGCTTAATAAGGGGCAAGAGAGATGCAGGTAAGGGAAGATTAAAGAGAGCTTTGGAGGAAAGAGAAGCAACTGCATGGATATCAAGAGCACAGATGTCAGGCAATAAAAAAAAGGAGGAGAGGGAAATCTGAAAGTCAGAAGGAATATGTAGAAGAACTACACAAGTGAAATAAACTTGAAGGCAATGTTATACAAAGGGAAGATGAAATAGCTACAGATGAGATGAGAGACATGACACTGCAAGAAGAATCTGACAGTACTGAAATACTTAAGTCAAAAGAAAGCCCGATATCCCGAGAATGAGGTCCTTGCGAGAACCAGACATAACAAAACTCTTCCTTCTGGTGTGCAAGGTATAGGAGACGGACGAAATACCCCCAGACTTCAAAAATAATTTAATAATTCCAGTTTCAAAGAAGGAGGTGCTAATAGATGTGAATAATATCGAAACATCAGTTTAGTAAGTCATGGTTACAAAATACTGGCATTATGAAAGAAGCCGAGCTTGGTGAACATCAGATTCGGTTATGGAGAAATGATGAAACACGTGACGCATTACTGACCCTACAACTTATCTTAGAAGATAGGTTAAAGTAAGGCCAACTGACCTCTATAGAATATGTGAATTTAGAGAAAGCATTGACAGTGTGCACTGAAACAAAGCCTTTAAAATTTTGATGATAGCAGGGGAAAAATACAGGGAATGGAAGGCTTTTTCTGACATGTACAGAAACGAGACTGCAGCTATGAGATTTGAAAGGGATACAGTGGTTGAGAACGGAGTAAGAAACAGTTGTACCATATCGCAAATATTATTCAATCTATAAACTGAGCAAGTGGTAAAGGATACTAAGGATAAATTTGGGAAAGGTATTAAGGTTTAGGGAGAAGAAACAAAAACTTTGAGGTTCGCCGATGACATTGTAATTCTGCCGCACTTGGAAGTGTGTACTATCTTGAAAAGAGATTAGAAGGTGCGTATCAATAAAAGTGAAATAAGGGTAATGTAACATAGCAGAGTTAAATTAGGTGACGCTGAGGGAATTAGACTAGGAAAATACACACTAAAAGTCGTATGTCAGTTTTTCTATTTGAGCAACAAAATAACTTATAATGGCGGAAGTAGAAAGGATATAAAATGCAGACCTGTAGTGGCAAGTGTTTCTGAAAAAGAGGAGTTTCTTAAAGTATTATATAAATTTAAATAAGAGTAAGTCGTAATCTTTTCTGAAGGTACTTGTCTGGGATGTAGCCTTGTACAGAAGTGAAACACAGCCGACAAGTAGCTCAGACAAGAAGACAATGGAAGATTTTAAAATGTGGCGCTATAGAAGAATGCAGCGGATTAGACGGCTAGACTGAACAAGTTATGAAGAGGTGCTAAGTCAGATTGGAGGGAAAGAAATTTATGGCACAACATGCCTAAAAGAAGGGATTGGCTGATACGAGATATCTTAAGGTATCAAGGAATCGTCAATTTGATAAGGGAGGGGAGTTTGGGAAAGTAAAAACTGCAGTGTGAGACCAAGGATTGAATACAGCAAGCAGTTTCAATTTGATGCAGGTTGCAGTAGTCATGCAGAAATGAAGAGTCTTGTACAGGATAGACTAGTGTGGAGAGGTGTATCAAGCTAGTCACTGGACTGAAGACCCTAATAGAGGGTGTGTGAGGAGATCAGGTACACAGGTGCTAATGCTGACACAGGTGCGGTGGCGGTGGGGGGAAGATGAGAAGAATTTTTCTTATCTATATTATAAAGAATAACATTATCAAATATTTAAATGATAAATTATCACCACTAATGGGATGCATAGCCAATCACAGTTTGGATTTCAAAATTAGCACTCTTCTTAGACAACTATTTATACATTTACAGAGCACATAATGGAATCTTTAAATGATAAATTATCACGGTGCCGATGTGTGACTTAACGAAAGCATTTGATTGCGTTGATCATAATATTTTATTAGAGAAATTAAGTTTTTGTGAAATACGTACCTCGGCACATGCCTGGTTTAGTTCTAATTTAAGGAACAGAATGCTGGAAGTTACTCTAGGCCGTTCGAGTAGTAAAAAGATGGAACCCATATCATCTGCATGGGGACAAGTTGCATCCGAAATCCACAGTGTTCGGTCATTGGCCCACTACTTTTCTTGATGGATCAAGAACCAGACTTTGTGCGATTTGCAGATGATAGAAGCATTTTTGTGGAGCAGAGGAAAGAAGCACCAACAGAGTAAGTAATAAATGATGTTTTTATGATAGTTTGTGTCGTGGAGAAATCGTGTGTCTTATTACCGGCAGTTTCCAAAAGCGTCGTGGCGCGTCGTGTTTAAGTTCCACGTGGAAGCAGGAAAGTGATGGTAATATTGTTTGCGAGTAGCTTAATTCAGTAAGGTGAAATTGTTTTACCAATTGGAATTAGTTTGTCTCACAAGCTCCTTGAATTGTGATGTATGAGATGTTCAGATTTGGATAAATGTTTTAAATCCTGTACAAATGGCTTCCATAATTTAAGTTATTTCACCAGATTAGTTCGTTCTTTCTTTAATGATGAACCAACCCCGTTACGAATGTTACAGTAGTCGTGCAAGGTTCAGTTAAGTGCACAGATGGGAGCGCAGCGTAATCACAACTGTATCACAGGTAAGGATAGGTAGGGTCAACAGACCGAATTTGTGCAGCTGGACTTCGAGGACGGTGTACCTGATGGTAAGTCTGCGTCGAGCTTACGTCCCGCACTGCTGTTAGATCACCGCTTACCGCCACATACAAGCTGTTCGTATTACGTTGCAGAAATGAGTGGTGAACTGATTCTTCCTCTTGTTGTAAACCGATGTACTTAAATTTTTGGAATAAATTATCAGTGAGGGTTATTTTATTTTTATTTAGCTCAAATTGATGTTGTTGTTGTTTTGGACTTTAGTCCACAGACTGGTCTGAGCAGCTCTCCATGCTACTTTATTCTTTGCAAGCTTTTTCATCTCAGACTAAAGTACTACAACCTACATCCTTCTGAATCTGCTTGCTACATTCAACTTTTGGTCTCCCTCTACAATTTTTATCTCCACAATTCTTTCTAGTACTAGGTTGGTAGACCATATTAATTAAACAACAGAGAGGATGTTAACCATGTTTCAACTTGTCATCTTGCCCCAGACTTCCCTATCTCGTCTGTACACATAGGTTATCTAAACCACATATCTGGTTGCCTGAGAGGCTTCGAAACAGTAAAAAATTTGGAAATTTGTGGTAAGGTCTTATGGGACCAAACTGCTAAGGCCATCGGTCCGTAAGCTTACACACTACTTAATCCAACTTAAACTAACTTACGCTAAGGACGACACACATACCCACGCCCGAGGGAGGACTCGAACCTCCGACGGGGAAAGCCGCACGGACCATGACAAGACGCCTCAGACCGCTCGGCTGCCCCGCGCGGCCGTAACATAAAGGGTACAGCAGTCTGCAGTGGTTTATTGTCACTGGTAGAGATGTCATGTTCGAAAACATGTTATCAGAAGTATATCTTAAGTACACGGGTGTCCAAAATTAAAGGAACAAACAGCTATCTCCCCATCCTGTGTCTAATTCACGATATAATCACACAAACTGTCAATCAGATGTCTGTACGATCGTCTTCTGCACAGAGTATGGCATTCCAGCCAACGGACAACCATGCCAACGACGACGTCGAGGCACCTATGAATCGAGGTAGCGTTTGCCTGGTAGCCTCACATCCACAATCGCTTGGTGCACAGACACAGACGGTGCAATATGGCACAGAGAAGATGCCTACCATACTCTCTGTGCTGGAGGACCACAGAAAGGGAGGACAGTCGCAAACCGATGTGGCTCGGTGGCTTAATGTGAATCGTTCTGGCGGTGGTTTACTGACACCGAAACTGTATCCCGAAGACCAGGGCAGTGCCGACCATTTGCGACTTGAGAAGAGAGGACCGTTAGTTGGCTGTAAGGGCACTACGGCACCGCCTTAGTAACGCACGACAACTTACATCTGACCTCGCACCATCCACTGGGCGTATTGTGTCGAAGCAAACGGTGCGCAGAAGGCTTCAAAAGGGTAGCCTTTATTGTCAGAGACCTGCTGTGTGTTTGTCTCTGACACGTCTTCATGGAAGGGAATATCTAGATGGAGTCATCAACATGCCACTTGTACACTCAAACAGTGGGCTAATGTTGTTTTCACAGATGAGTCCCGATTTGGTCTGGAAAGTGATTCTCCGCAGATTCGTATCTGGAGGGAACGTAGAACACGATTTCAGAACTCAAACATTGTGGAAAGAGACCGATATCGAGGAGAATCCCTAATGGTGTGGCAGGGATTATGTTTACCACTCGAACCCTAATTCATGAAATTGTACGGGTGAATTGGCTAGGTTTAACTGCTGTCAGGTATTGAGACGAGTTCTTGGGACGACATTTGCGGTAGTTGTGAGGTGCTGTGGACCCAGACTGCTCGACCTCATACAGGACGAGTGGTTGATGTTTTCTTGGACACGGAAGATATTGCACGCATGGCGTGGCCTCCTCGCTCTCCCGATTGGAATCTCATATAGCATGTCTGGGATGCACTAGGGAGACAGCTTGCATCACGTCAGCAACCACGAACCACTCTCCAAGACTGCGAGCAGCTCTGCAGGAAGAATGGGCGTTATTACCTCAACATGAGACTGATGACACCATTCACAGCATACATCTACATCTACACCTACATCCATATTCCACAAGCCACCTGACGGTGTGTGGCGGAGGGTACTTTGAGTACCTCTATCGGTTCTCCCTTCTACTCCAGTCTGTTGTTCGTGGAAAGAAATATTGTCAGTATGCCTCTGTGGGGGCTCTAATCTCTCTGATTTTATCCTCATGGTCTCTTCGCGAGATATAGGTAGAAGGGAGCAATATACTGCTTCACTCCCCGGTGAAGGTATGTTCTCGAAACTTTAACAAAAGCCCGTACCGAGCTAATGAGCGTCTCTCCTGCAGAGTCTTCCACTGGAGTTTATCTATCATCTCCGTAACGCTTTCGCAATTACTAAATGACCCTGTAACGAAGCGCGCTGCTCTCCGTTGGATCTTCTCTATCTCTTCTATCAACCCTACCTGGTGCGGATCCCACACTGCTGAGCAGTATTCAAGCATTGGGCGAACAAGTGTACTGTAACCTACTTCCTTTGTTGTCGGATTGCATTTCCTTAGGATTCTTACAATGAATCTCAGTCTGGCATCTGCTTTGCCGACGATCAACTTTATATGATCATTCCATTTTAAATCACTCCTAATGCGTACTTCCAGATAATTTATGGAATTAACTGCTTCCAGTTACTGACCTGCTATTTTGTAGCTAAATGATAAAGGATCTTTCTTTCTTTGTATTCGCAGCACATTACACTTATCTACATTGAGATTCAATTGCCATTCCCTGCCCCATGCGTCAATTCGTTGCACATCCTCCTGCATTTCAGTACAATTTTCAATTGCCACAAACTCTCTATATACTACAGCATCATCCGCAAAAGCCTCAGTGAACTTCCGTTGTTATCCACAAGGTCATTTATGTATATTGTTAATAGCAACGGTCCTACGACACTCCCCTGCGGCACACCTGAAATCACACTTACTTCGGAAGACTTCTCTCCATTGAGAATGACATGCTGTGTTCAATTATCTAGAAACTGTTCAATCCAATCACATAATTGGTCTGATAGTCCATATGCTCTTACTTTTTTAATTAGACGACTGTGGGGAACTGTATCGAACGCCTTGCGGAAGTCAAGAAACACGACATCTACCTGGGAACCAGTGTCTATGGCTCTCTGAGTGTCGTGGACGAATAGCGCGAGCTTTGTTTCACACGATCGTCTTTTACTAAACCCATGCTGATTCCTAGAGAGCAGATTTCTAGTCTCCAGAAAAGTCATTATACTCCAACATAATACGTGTTCCGAAATTCTACTACTGAACGATGTTAGAGATATAGGTCTACAGTTCTGCACATCTGTTCGACGTCCCTTCTTGAAAACGGGGATGACCTGTGCCCTTTTCCAATCCTTTGGAACGCTACGCTCTTCTAGAGACCTACGGTTCACCGCTGCAAGAAGGGGGCAATTTCCTTCGCGTACTCTGTGTAAAATCGAACTGGTATCCAATCAGGTCCAGCGGCCTTTCCTCTTTTGAGCAATTTTAACTGTTTTTCTATCCCTCTGTCATCTATTTCGATATTTACCATTTTGTCATCTGTGAGACAATCGTTTTCAGGTATGTACTGCTGCCAGAGGTGGTCATACACTACATTGAGCATATTAAACAGTTGTTGGAATGTGCGTGTCAAGTTGAAAGAAACTAAGGACATTTTTGTCTACCTTTACGCCTGTTGCATCTGTTTACTTTCTGTATTATTTAAACTGTTTGTACTTTACTATCACCTGTTTATAGTGTATTGTGGCAAATTAAACGCAACCTTGCAAAATTTCTGTTTCTTGCTTTCATTTTGGTCACCAGTGCATTTGTACTGTACTTTCGAGCTCAGTGCAAAACAGAAATGTGTAAAGAGACAGCGACAGTGGCTAAGTGAGCAACGAGCCGAGGCTCACCCGTGATGACGTCGACCCAGCGGCGCTGCGAACCGTTGGGCGAGTAGGAGTCCGAGGTGGGGCGGCTGTGGCTGCCGGCGCTGCTGGGCGAGCGCGACCGCCAGCCGTCCTCGGCGCGCAGCTGGTTTGCGCTCTCGTTGTCCAGCGGCGACTCCTCGCGGTGCACTGCCAACACCGACACCGCACCGCTACACTCTCCCAACCGCTCACACACAACCAGTGCGGCAGTTTTACATTTTATGTGCATTATTACTTATTTACACTACTGGCAACTAAAATTTGCTACACCAAGAAGAAATGCAGGTGATAAACGGCTATTCATTGGACAAATATATTATACTAGAACTGACATGTTATTACATTTTCAAGCAATTTGGGTGCATAGATCCTGAGAAATCAGTATTTAGAACAACCACCTCTGGCCGTAATAACGGCCTTGATATGCCTGTGCATTGAGCCAAACAGAGCGTGGATGGCGTGTACAGGCACAGCTGCCCATCGGTTGGAAACTTTCCTCATGTCAGCACGTTGCAGGCGTCGCCACCGGCGTCAGTGCCCTGAAAAGCTAATCATTTGCATATCACATCGTCTTCTTCCTGTCAGTTAAATTTCGCGTCTGTAGCACGTCATCTTCGTTGTGTAGCAGTTTTAATGGCCAGTAGTGTATTAACATTGCAGAGCGACCCACCGCCTTGGTAGCTATGATTGGTCGTTTGCTACAATGATCTAGAAACAAAGCTGCAGAGATGGCCTCATAGTCTTTTCTGCAGCTCCTCTCAGTGTTGTTATTTATTCTCTCTTTTGCATAACTGCATTGTTAATTAAAAACACATGTGATACAAAAAATATATCTTGCAAAAGGAAAACTATGTTCTTAATCTGATGTGCAGATGCTTGGCTTCTCGTACCCCTTTAAAAGAGGGCTGAAAAAATGCAATGTATTCTGATGACACAAACTTACTAAAAAATGTTCCAAATTCAACATTACTAGATACCGTTCAGTTCCACAGCAGACATTATCATACGTGACATACACAGTTATTTTAAAGCACCTTCGGGCTCTCAGAGAACAACTCTCCGAAAACTAAGAGACATGTAGAAAATACACAAATCTTTATCCATCCAGAATGATATTTTCACTCTGGAGCGGAGTGTGCGCTCATATGAAACTTCCTGGCGGATTAAAACTGTGTGCCGGACCGAGACTCGAACTCGGGACCTTTGCCTCGAGTCTCAGTCCGGCACACAGTTTTAATCTGCCAGGAACTTTCATGTTTATCTATGTCTACATACGTTCCCCACATGCCACTCTACAGTGCGTTGCGAAGGGTACGCTGCACCATTACTTATCGTTTGCTGTTCCCCTCGCAGAAAGAGTGAGGGAGAAGCGACAGTCTATATGCCTCGGTACGAGCCCTAATTTCTCGTATCTCACCTTCATAGTCTTTAAGCGAAATGTATGTTGGCGACATAAGGATCGCTTCAAATTCCGGTTCTCTATATTTTCTCAATAGTGTCCCTGGTAAAGAACGGTGTCTTTCCTCTAGGGGTTCCTAACTGAGTTCCGAAGCATCTCCGTAGCACTTGCTTATTGTTCGAACCTACCCCGTCTAGCAGCCCGCCTCTGAAATGCTTCAATGTCTTCCTTTACTCAAGAATAAGTCGTTCAAGCGTCCTATATCCGGTCTCCTTTGCAGATGATCCACTCTTTCCTAGAATTCTCCCAAAATATCTGAAGTCGACCATTCCTACCAGGATACTCGTATGCTCGTTCTATTTCATGTCTTCTGCAACCTTATGTCCAGATATTTAAACGACGTGACTGACAAGCAGGACACTATTAATTCTGTGTCCGAGCATAACAGGCGTGTTTTTGCTAGTAATCCGCATTAACTTACACTTTTCTACATTTAGTGCCATTCGTCACACCAACTAGAAATTTTATCTAAGTCACCTTGGATCCTCCAGCAGTCACTCAACTTGGACGCCTTCCCATAGACCACAGCGTCATTAGCAAACCACTGCAGACTAGTGCTCAACCTGGCCGTCAGATAATTTACTTATATAGAGAACAAGAGCGGACCTATCACACTTTTCTGGGGCACTCCTGGCGATACCCTGTCTCTCATGAACACTCGCCATCGTGACAACATACTGGGTTCTATTACTTTAGCATATCTGTGAATATCCGTGGATAAAATATTTCTCCAAGTTTTTGACACGCATTACAGGTGCTCAATATGGCCGCCCTTTGTGTAGCAGGTAAAGTCAATACGTGCATGGAACTCACTGAAGTCACGGACGCGAATTTCTCGGTACGGTGCGACGACAGCCTCCTTTGAAAATTTGTTCATTTGTCCGACTGTGAGATATTACTTGCATTCAGATTCTTTTCTTGTATCTCATTAGGCATTAGTGGGTGTTTCACGGCAGTGGAGCCGGCCGGAGTGGCCGAGCGGTTCTAGGCGCTTCAGTCTGGAACTGCACGACTGCACGACTGCTACGACCGCAGGTTCGAATACTGCCTCGGGCAGGGATGTGTGTGCTGTCCTTAGGTTAGTTAGGTTTAAGTAGCCATTTGAACCATTTGAACGTCAGTAAATACACTGCCGCTATTGGTGATTCTGTCACGAGCCATAAAAGCAGTGTAAGATTTAGCTACTAAATATAGGGTAATTCCTAAGTAGAAGACGACTGCGCGAAAACTACAAGACGTACAAAGCATACATACATCAGTGCATATAGCATATCTACCGAACGAGGTGGCGCAGTGACTGGCGCACTGGACTCACAATTGGGGAGACGAGGTTCAAGCCCGCATCCGGCCAACCTGATTTAGGTTTCCCGTGATTTCCCTAAATCGCTTTAGGCAAATGCCAGGATGGTTTCTTTGAAAGGGCACGGCTGACTTCCTTTCCAATCCTTCCTTACTCCGATGGGACTGATGAACTCGCCGTTTGGTCCCCCTCCATAAATCGCCGGCCGCGGTGGTCTAGCGGTTCTAGGCGCTCAGTCCGGAACCACGCGACTGCTACGATCGCAGGTTCGAATCTTGCGTTGGTCATGGATGTGTGTGATGTCCTTAGGTTAGTTAGGTTTAAGTAGTTCTTAGTTCTAGGGGACTGATCACTACAGATGTTAAGTCCCATAGTGCTCAGAGCCATTTGAACCATTTTAACCCTCCACAAATCAACCAACAGCATATCTACAGGTTTTTAACTCACATTACAAGCAAAGGCAGCGTTTGTGACGGGTGGAAGAGCACGCGCGTGCACTTATTGAGTGCCCGGACGGGCATAGTGACAACAGCCCACTTTGGAAATCTGTTCACTGTGTTGCCTCTCCGCAGGCGCGAACTAATTCTTTGCGACAGTACGGAGTGCATGATTTGTCTATACTACATATTCTGACTGGTCTGACCCTAGTGCAACTATGCCAAGGAGCGTATTTCTAATCAAAACTCGGCGAGATGCTCTACCCACTGATATGTATCATTCTTCTGTATGTCTTATAGCTTTCGCAAAGTCGTCCTCTGAAACCTTGGAGGTACGAGGGGACTTCAAAAGTGAGTTACACATACCGTCCCACGCTAAGCCCGTTGCGCAACAACACTGGCTTAGTGTCATAAGAGAGTACATATTCTGATTTCCTTGCAGACGCAGTTCTGCTGTGGTACGGTAACAGGTGCTTCACAGTGTGCGATCAAAATGGCTGGTAACTGGAAACGTACTACAAAGCTTTAGTATGAGGGACAGTACGATTCGTGCGATCATAACATCTAAATCTCACGCAGATACACGGCCAAATGCAGTGTCGCGTGCAGCCATAGTGAAATGTCAACAACAATTTGACCAAGGCCGCTCAGAGGTGGATGACGCTGATCTGGAAGGAAGACCAACGACGTCGATAACAGATGGCGGTGTCCAGGCAATCGAAAAACTAATGCACATCAGTCGCACATTACCCAACGTTGAGAACGTTAGCACAGCGGCTCTCGAATGGCTTCGTTGCTAAGGGACTGATTTCATTGTCGACAAACTAAACGGTTGGTAGAAAGTTCCGATTGTTGATTGCAGAGATTTGGTGACTTTTGCGTGTAGTGCAGCTCTCAACAAAGGTTACTTGGCCTGTCTCAATAATGTGTACCTTACTTTTTGGAGTCCTCTCGTGCATATGAATAAACCTGCGCTTTTCTTCTCCAGACTTGGGAGGCTTCGTCTACAGTATCGGGGTAAGGGGACTGTGAAACGTCCCCTTTGAAAAATTTATACACGACTGTGCTTAAACTGACACACAATATTTTTTAGCGCAACGCAATCTGACTTTCAAAAAATCCCTACAAACGAATGGCCCGGACTAACATTAATCTATACCTTTCACAAATCACTTACCTCAGAAAAAATCTTCGTTACTCGAACTACTGCAATACAGTGAGCACCACTACTGCCAGCTAAATAAAAGATTCTAACTACGGAAGGCACTAACTACTGATAGGTATAGTTAGCAAATGAAAGATTTTAATAGAGAACAAACAGTGTATTTACCTTAATAGTCAAAATATATATGATAGTTCATGACATCCAGTCTTACAAATTACAAAACTCCGCCATCTCTCTCCCCACGTCCACCACTGCTGGCGGCTCACCTCCAACTGCGCAACGCTACACGCTGTTAGCATCCAGCTGCCGCTGGCCGACACTACAATGGCGAGTATAACAACAATGCCAACCAGCAACAGACTGCACATGGCACAGCCAGTGATTTTCATACAGAGAGCTACGTGGCGGCGGCGTTACCAATAAAAGAAACCTAAACAGCCTACTTACAACTGTTCAGTCTGGAAATGACAGGTCACTCGTATCGCAATCCTCCTAAATGGACTGTTGTTGGGTCTATCATGGTGGCTTAAGGGCCAATGAATTTGCCATCGTGGTGGGTGTTTTCCAGCACCTGTCGGTAATAATCTTAAGCCATGACAGAAAGCAGAAATTTGCAGAGGAATATTAATAGTGTCAGTGGAGTATGACCACTGAATTAGCTTGCACTTTTCTTCTTAGACGTAGAACACTTTTTGTGGAGGGATTTGGGATCGTGAAATTAGGAGTCGGTGTTATTCGCAGCCATTTGGTGGGCCGGAGCGAAGGAGAGGGTGGGGTGGAGTGGGAGTAAAAACGAAGTCGAGCCTGCCGGTGTATCGGTTGAAAGTGATATTCTGAGTGTGGCGTATGACCTTCAGTGATCAATAAAGTTAATCTGCTACCGGTACTATTGAAGCTTGGTGGAATTTGAAAGCGTGTTCCGGTTGTACAGGTGTTTAATTCGGCTTAGTCATTTTCTGGTGTTTTGGATGATTGTGGCGGTTTAAAATGGCTCTGAGCACTATGGGACTTAACATCTGTGGTCATCAGTCCCCTAGAACTTAGAACTACTCAAACCTAACTAACCTAAGGACATCACACACATTCATGCTCGAGGCAGGATTCGAAACTGCGACCGTAGCGGTCACGCGGTTCCAAACTGAAGCGCCTAGAACCGCGCGGCCACACCGGCCGGCGTGGCGATTTAGTGATGTTCAGGCATTGCAGATTTATTGGGCTGAACATTTTATTTCCACTGGTCATTCCAAGGATTACAGGGAAGTTAAGATACTGGCCACAGCCTCATCCTACTGGGATTCAATGGTCAAGGAAGCTGTGGAAATTATCAGAGACACCCTGCTCAACCGAGATGAAGATTTCCAGCTCGACAATTCATGCAAAGTCCACATTTCGAGTTTGCACTCTCAAAGGAAATATTGTTCTAAGACTTCGTAGTCTGGCATTCAACACATGTCATCCATAATAATGAACAGCACATTTCGTAAACACTGTGCATTTGCTGACTCTGCGCCTGTTAGGTTTTGCTCTAGATGCATAAATTTCTATTTATGGATTGACACTTTTGTTACCGAAATTGTCATCTCTTATACATTCGTGTATTGTGTCCGGTGGTTTAAAAATATCACTACAGACTCACCTTGAGAATGGCTGTAAGATTGTCAGCCGAAACACCGGAACAGCAATTACTAATGTTTCAGATGCAAGCCCGAATGATGGTGGGATAACGTGACTAACAAGGGAACATTCCCAAGTGTCTATAAACTATCTGGATGAAACTTGTCGGATGTGTTGAGGGGGCAAAATAGTGCAATACGTATTTCTTTGTTTGTACCGAATTTCACTTTTATGGGGTAAAACACATCTCGAAAAGTAATATGACATTTTAGATTTAGAGGGAATATCAACGAAACACTGATATACATTTAAGAGCCAAAGAAACTGGTACATCTGCCTAATATCGTCTAGGGCCCACGCGAGCACCCAGAAGTGCCGCAACACGACGTGGCGTGGACTCGACTAATGTCTGAAGTAGTGCTGGAGGGAACTGACACCACGAATTATGCAGATCCGTAAAAGTGCGACGGGTGGAGATCTCTTCTGAAGAGCACGCTGCAAGGCAACCCAGATATGTTCAATAATGTCATGTCTGCGGAGTCCGGTGGTCAGCGTTAGTGTTTAAACTCAGAAGAGTGTTCATGGAGCCACTCTGTAATTCTGGGCGTGTGGGTTCTGCATTGTCCTACTGGAATTGCCCAAGTCCGTCGGAATGCACAATGGACTTCGATCGATGCAGGTGTTCAGACAGGATGCTTACGTGTCACCTGTCAGATTTGTAGCTAGAGATGTCATGGGTCCCATATCACTCCAACTGCACACGCTTCATACCATTACAGAGCCTCTACGAGCTTTAACAGTCCCCTGCTGACACGCAGGGTCAATGGATTCATGAGGTTGTCTCCATACGCCTACATGTCCATCTGCTCTCTATAATTTGAAACGAGACTCGTCCGACCAGGCAAGATGTTTCTAATCATCAACAGTCCAATTTCGGTGTAGACGGGCGCAAGTGAGGAGTAAAGCTTTGTGTCGTGCAGTCATCAACGGCACATGACTGTCGAAAGCCCATATCAATTATGTTTCGTTCAATGGTTCACACGCTGGCACTTGTTGGTGGCCCAGTATTGAAATCTGCAGCAATTTGCGGAAGTCCTGCACTTCCGTCACGTTGAACGATTCTCTTTAGTCGTCACTGGTGCCGCTTTTGCAGGATCTTTTTCCGTTCGCAGCGATATCGGAGAATTGACGTTTTACCGGATTCCTGATATTCACGGTACACTCATGAAATGGTCGTACGGGAAAATCCCCACTTCATCGCGCCTCGGAGATGCTATGTCCCATCGCCCGTGCGCCGACTATAACACTGCGTTCAAACTCACTTAAATCTTGATAACTTACCATTGTAGCAGCAGGAACCGATCTAACAACTGTGCGAGATGCTTGTTGTCTTATATAGGCGTTGCCGATGCAGGGCCTTATTCTGCCTGTTTACATATATCTGTATTTGAATATGCGTGCCTATACCAGTTTCTTTGGCGATTCAGTATGTAATGCCCGCATCTCGTGGTCATGCGGTAGCGTTCTCGCTTCCCACGCCCGGGTTCCGGGGTTCGATTCCCGGCGGGGTGAGGGATTTTCTCTGGCTCGTGATGGCTGGGTGTTGTGTGATGTCCTTAGGTTAGTTACGTTTAAGTAGTTCTAAGTTCTAGGGGACTGATGACCATAGATGTTAAGTCCCATAGTGCTCAGAGCCATTTGAACCATCAGAGCCATGATTCAGTATATAAAAATGTTTTTCATAGGAACGTTTATATGTAATTAATGCTCTTGAAAATGATATGATTATATTTTGTAATACTTTGAAGTTTTGCTAAGTACCCTGCCACCATTAATTAATTAATTTTCAAAGTTGAACACTTTTGTTACATCATAAGTTAAAGAAGCTTCCAAGCCACAGATAGTCCTGTGTAATAAAGCTGGCTTCTGAAATACCATTTTTGGAAAATAAGGTGTGCACAAAGTGCTGATGGGGTATTTTCAGCATCCCCGATAAAAATAGCTAAACATCCACTATAATTCTAATTATCTATTTTACTTATATTTGTTTCATGTTTTAAATAGTTGTTTTGAATTTGTGTATTTTAGTTTATGGTTTACTAAAGTATATTTTGGTACTTGAAAATAATAAGTAACTCATTAATATAATAGAAACAATTACAATAATGATAGTCAGTAAAGAAATGCTAAAAACGTTGGTTCAAATGGCTCTGAGCACTATGGGACTCAACTGCTGTGGTTATCAGTCCCCTAGAACTTAGAACTACTTAAACCTAACTAACCTAAGGACATCACACACATCCATGCCCGAGGCAGGATTCGAACCTGCGACCGTAGCAATCGCACGGTTCCGGACTGCGCGCCTAGAGCCGCGAGACCACCGCGGCCGGCGCTAAAAACGTGTTTTGCACCATGCACATAAAAAATGGACGAAATTTCAAGTAATATGCTCGATGCAGAGGCAATATAAAACAAAATTCACCAGAATTTTAAATTGTCACGGATGATCCTCTAAATATCCAGATTTGTATCAGGCATATTTCAGTACTTAGGAAAGCCTTTGCGAAGAGATTTGATTCTGCAATAACGATTGCGCTATGATTATATTGTTTTTTAGATGTAGACTGACATCGTAATCATTCAACACAACTAGATCTGAAAGTTTTCTTGCAAAGTTCTTCCAGGATCGAAAGCTGTATATCTCCTACGGCTGTGCCACTGCCGTCTAGTCCTTTGCGGTCAGCAGATAGACAGGTTCCTTGTACTCTGCTACAATTATCTAAACTATTATTTCTTCTTGACCATCGCAAGAATCTAACAATGATACAAATATTTCTCCCTCGCTAGGAAAGAAAACATCTTACAATTATTTTTTGATGTGGTCCGACATTTGTTTATCAGATTTCTATGCTATTACAAGAACATTTGGAGCTCCTAAAAGGGATTCTCGACTTCTCGGTCCAGACTCACCATTAGTTTCTTTTAAAACTACGGAAAGGCGGGTGCTTAGTGTGATAAAAGCGGTTTTGAGCATCGTTCGCGAGGACAAGAAACGTCTGGTGATTCCAAAGGGCCGGCCGGAGTGGCCGAGCGGTTATAGGCGCTTCAGTCTGGAACCGCGCGACCGCTACGGTCGCAGGTTCGAATCCTGCTTCGGGCATGGAGGTGTGTGACGTTCTTAGGTTAGTTAGGTTTAAGTAGTTTTACGTTCTAGGGGACTGATGACCTAAGATGTTAAGTCACATAGTGCTCAGAGCCATTTGATTCCAAAGGGCTCGCTGGAACAGCTACAACCGTGAAACATATACGGCATCCGATACTGGAAGAACGTAGTGAGAAGACTTTCAGATCTAATGCTACTGAATGATTATGATGCCAATCTCCACTTGAGAAACTGTATAATCAAGCCCCAATCATTATTACAGAATCAATTCTCTTCGCCAAGGCTTTCCTAAGTACTGAAATATGTCTCATACAAATCTGGATATTTAGAAGATCACCCAATGACAATTTGGAATCCTGCTGAATTTTTTGTTTTACATTATCCTCTGGTCGTGTATATTACATAAAGAAATTTCGTCCATTTTATGAGCATCGTATAAAATGATATTGTTTTAAGCATTTCTTTACAGATTATCATATTAATGAGTTACTTACCATTTTACGTAATAAAATGCACGTATGTATAATGTGAACTACAAAAAACATAAATGTAAGATAACAATTTGAAACATAAATCAAATACAAGTAAAATAAATAATTAGAATTGTAGGGAATGTTTAGATACTTTGATTACCCAGTCAGCACACTGTGTAGAGCTTTCTTCCAAAGATGGTATTCCAGAAACCAGCTTTATTACACAAGAATGCATGTGGCTTGAGAGCTTTTTTAATTTTGTTGTAACAAAAGTTTTCATTTTTTATAATCGATTAATGTTGCTGGGGTGTTTTTCAAAATTTCAGATTATTACAAAAGTTGATTATACAGTTTTCAAGAACATCAATTAGATATCAACCTTTATATGAAAAACATATTTTATGTATCATCATTTTGGAGATATTCCCTCTAAACCTAAAACGTCAAGTTGCCTTCCGGAGCAAGTTTTAACCCGTAAAAGTGTGTTGGGCACAAACAAAACAATGCTTACTGCAATAATTTTCACCCTCTACAGATCCGCCATCTTTCATCAAGGTCGTTTACTGACGCTTGGGAATGTTCCCTTGTAAGTTATTTGCGATTCAGTTGATTTTGTAGAGTAATACCTAGAACCACTATGTGGCTACAGAAGTTCCCATGGAGCTAAAATACAGAAGGCTACACATGAACAGTCTATCGATGATGACATCACAAGTTTGGTGTAAGGCAGCTCTGCGTTTTCAGTTTGTGTTCATAAATATGCACGAAAACATGTTTTGACAACATAAATTTTGAAACTTCCTGGCAGATTAAAACTGTGCGCCGGACCGAGACACGAACTCGGAACCTTTGCCTTTCGCGGGCAAGTGCTCTACTAACAGAGTTAGCCAAGCACGACTCACGACCCCTCCACATTGCTTCAATTCTGCCAGTACCTCGTCTCCTGCCTTCCAAACTTCACAGAAGCTCTTCTGTGAACCTGCAGAACTAGCACTCCTGGAAGAAAGGATACTGCGGAGACATGGCTTAGCCACAGTCTGGGGATGTTTCCACAATGTGATTTTCACTCTGCACCGGAGTGTGCGCTCATATGAAATTTCCTGGTTGAGCACTTGCCCGCGAAATGCAAAGGTTCCCAGTACGAGTCTTCGTCCGGCACACCGTTTTAATTTGTCAGGAAGTTTCATACCAGAGCTCACTTCGCTGCAGAGTGAAAAATCTCATTCTGGAAACATAAGTTTTAAACACAGCCGCAGTGCAGCAACTGTTGAGCTAATCAGGCGAATGTGTGACCGAGCTAGCGGAGTGGTAGTATATTGAGTTGGTGCAGTGTTTACCAATCGGTACAGCGTTAAACGAGCAGTGGGCGTTCGGGAGAGTTGGAGCCTTGTGGAAAATGCTGCCAGGATAATAAACATTAGATTCACAGAACAAAATATTAGTCATCCTCTCAAAAGAGCGTACTGGTCTTTTTATCTGGGGTAGAAATGGAACTAGGCGGTCATATGGCCCTCCAGAGTTGACGTGCATGGCGTGTATCTGTCGGTCCCTTGTATGGAATAAACACAGCAAGGTGGGTCAACGTGGACACGTAACAGAATGTCAGAAAGGGGCTATCATGTTTGGACGTGCCTATGACCACATTTTTAATGAAGTTGCCCGGTTTGTTCGTCTGTCAACGTGGTCTGTCCAACGAAACTACTAGTAATGGAGTGGCACTCGCAGCCGTGTAAAATGGCATTAACAAAAATGATCGTAAAAAGATCCTATCCAACAGGGACCAGGAAGGAACGGCACTCTCTGTTAATGAGGGTCTGTTTCAAACGAGACAGGATTTGCTGCTGGCAGTGATTGCAGGTCCAACTCGGCCCATCACCGAGAGAACACTTCGAATGGAACTGGAAGACAAGAAGCATTTGGAGTACGGTACCTCGCAAAATGCCATAGCTCACTGAGGCACGTAAGGCTGTCCGAATTCGAGGGGACACGCAACACAGACTCTGTACAGTAGCTGACTGGAGGCGTTTAGTGTGATCCGACGAGGCGCGATTCCGCTCTTTTCAAATTAAGCGAGACGTCGAGCAAAGCGACTGGCCCGGTCAGGCGTTTAAACCGCTGTGTACTGAGGTCTGAGGTGCTTCCGACTTGCCGTTGTTTTTCGTACCCTAAGTTTGAAACACTCTTCCGGGTTATCTCGAAACTGAACGTATATTTCAACTTGTCAGTGACCATGTTTGTTACGCTTTCTTCTACATCATCATGATGAGTATGATGTGAGCATTTCCAAGATGACAACAGTCTTGTTACCAGGACTACGTGCACACTTTCCTGGTCTGACGAAGGCTTATGTACCATATCGCACATCGACTGGCCCGTTAAATCACCCAATCTTAATACTCCAAGAAATGTCCGCCGCTATTTGGAACATTGGGTGAAAAGTATCAAACAAAGTCTCTGCAGTTTAATATCTTTACGTGATCAAATCGTCAAAGGGTGGCCTCAGCTAGTTACGGAATACAAGAAAAAGCTCTGGGACGCTTTTCGTCGTAGAATTGAGTACATTATCAACTGCAGAAGTGCAGAAACGGTGTTAGGAGGTGTTACCGTTATACCTTCTAGGTGTCAATAACTTTGCCCAGTGTGCTTACCTCCTCTGAACGATACAGAATATCGACTTATGGCATTAAATGAGACTCTACTAAGCTACATGTTATTGGATAGGAAGCCGGATCATGAACATTAACAAGAAGGGTATAGATTGTGAATAATAAACACTTATTTTACGAAGGGTATTTCTTTTTTTTTAAAAAAAAAAAAAGAGGTCCGATTAGTTGCGAATTAAAAACCACTGTGAAATCTGATGAAGCCTAGTGTAGATGTGCTGCGCAGTGTCCCTAATATGCCCGCCGACCGCGTCACGTCACACTTTTCAGTTCTGAGCGCACAGTGAACACGGAAAGACGCCTGAAAGTCTCTCAGCATGTGTGAAGTGCATGCAGTTATTTGATTTCTTCATGCTGAGGAATTCTGCCTGATTACATGCAAACCACACAAAGTAAATAATAGCAAAGTGCGGCAGCGATGCAGGAACTTTGAAGTAGGATGTACAGATGTTTATGAAGCACTATGGTACTTAACATCTGAGGTCATCAGTCCTCTAGAACTTAGACTTAAACCTAACTAACCTAACGACATCACACACATCCATGCCCGAGGCAGGATTCGAACCTGCGACCGTAACGGTCTAGCGGTTCCAGACTGAAGCGCATAGAACCGCTCGACCACAGCGGCCGGTTATATTACTGAAGTCTGTTGTTCAGAGGCAAGGGGAAGGGACCATGATTCAGACTATGTTGTTCCTGAAAGAAATGCCCGTCAGCGGCTTGGTAACGAACTGGGAAGGTAACAACAAATCTTATGGGTTACACAAATTGCAGAGAAAAAGAAGATGTCAGTACGAAGTGAGCCTGTTTAATCTTTAAACTCTCGAAATGCAAGTAGAAAAGGCTGTGGGATGCCATTCAGTTAGCAGATCTCAACAGGCAAGATTCAGTGGCCTAAATATAGGAAAAAAAACCATGATTTAACTAAAGTGAGCAAAGGAAGCCACTGAAATACTAAAACAGAAAGGCTGGAAGGAAAGTTTATTCCACTCCTCCATAACACGTGCCGCTTGTTGACAACTGCGCCGCCTCTCTCGATATATTGTGTTTGGAGAACTGCGCAACAGACTGCACATGTGAAATAGTGGGAAGGATGTAATATATGATTTCGTAGTTTGATGCTACTAAGACCGGAGAAGCACTTCATCAGGTCAGGGACAGTCTTGTATAACAGGAATCAACGTCAACAGGTGAGGCGGGAAACATTTGGCAATGTAACTTAACCATGTCAGAAAACCAGACAAAAAATTAATCATCCCAGAAGATATAAGTCTAATACCGAGTAACACCAATTCTAGCCTTGATAGTGGCCTCATTTCGGCGAGGAAGAGAGTCCACAAGCTTCTTCTGATATGTAATATCCAGCTGAAGCCACTCATTTACAGTTAAATCCCAAAGACCTACCGAAGTACTGGGATATTCATTGCTATGTTTTATGGGCTGTTCCAAATAACGCGATTCCTTTCTGGAGGACTGAGGTCGAATGCTGTACATCTACATCTACATCACACTCTGCAAGCCACCTAATGGTGTGTGGCGGAGGTTAGTTCTAGCACCACTAACTGAAACCTCTACCCTGTTCCACTCGCGAATGGCGCGCGGGAAAAATCATGGTCGGCAAACCTATCTATTGGCTCTAATTTATCGAATATTCTTGTCGTGGCCATTACGAGGGATGTATGTGGGAGGAAGTAATAAGTAAACCAATTCTTCCCGGAAAGTGCTCTCTCGAAATTTCAATAGTAAACCTATTTGCGATGCACGCCTCTTTTGTAACGCCTGCCAAATAGGCTGTGTTGATCATCTCGGTAACACTCTCATGCCGACCAAACGATCCCGTGTGCTCTTCTCTGTCTCCTCTGCCAGTCGCACATGGTGAGGGTACCATATTGACAAACAATACTCAATAATCGGTCTAACGCGCACCTTATAAAGCCACTTCGTTCGTGGATGAATTACATTTCTTTATGATTCTTCCTATGAATCTCAATCTGGCACCTGCTTTTCCCATTATTTATTTTATGTGGTCATTCTATTTAAAGTCGTTCTAGATAGTTACTCCTAGATCTTTTACGTAGATACTGCTTCCAGCAGTTTGTCATCAATAGTGTAAGTTGTACGGTAGATGATTTCGTTTACTACGTATGCGCAGTATGTTACATTTATTTACTTTCAAAGTCGACTGCCAGAGGCTGCAAAATTAATCAGTTCTCTGCAGGTCATTCTGCAAATCGATACTGTCTTCGATACAGACAGCCGCATCATCTGCGAACAGTCCTAAAGAGCATCCGTCACTTTCTACTAGATAATTTTATGAAGTGTAAAGAAACCCACCTGACTTCTGGGGTACTTCGGAAATTACCTTTACATCTGTAAATTTTCTTCCGTTAAGAGCGACGGGCTGAGTGCTATCTGCAAGGAAGTTGTGAATCTAGTCTCAAATCTAATCTCATACTCGATATGCTCTTATTTTTTCCACTAAACTATAGCGTGAGAAGCTGTAAAATACCTTCCTGAAGTCACGGAACACGGCATCAACCTGATTGCCATTGGTCACGGGGCTATCTATGGATCTCATGGAGCAACAGAGCGAGCTGTTTCGCAGGATCTCTATTTGCTGATCCATATTGATTTTCATAGAGGAGATTTTCGTTCTCCAAAAACGTCATTATTCTTGATCATAAAACACGTTCTGTAATTCTACAATACACTGACATTAGCGATACAGGTCCATAATTGTGTAGATGTCTCCTGCGGCCCTTCTTGAAAACGGGAATGACGTTCGCTTTTTTCCAGTCGCGAGGTATCCTTCGCGGCTCCAGCGACCTACTAAATACTGCTGATAGAAGGGAAGCAAAGTCCTTCGCATAACCTTTCTACAATTTTACAGATATTTCATATCGCTCATTTTCGCTTGTTCAGCTTTTGTCTGTAGTTAGTTTTTGAATTCTCTTGAACCGGAGGACTTTTCTAACAAAGACATTAAACCACGGTGGGTCTTTTCCATCCCTCAAGACCTTGCTCGGAACATACTGCCTAAGGCATACTGATTGACACTTTAATTTTTTCAATTTGTGCTTCACGTCTTCGTCCTCATCACTGAATATTTGATCCTGACTACTTAGATACTCTACAATTTGTGTCCTGTCACTCTTGCTAAGCGAAAGTATCTTCCTACTTTTCTTAACATTCCTTGTAAAACTGACAGTCATAGTCGCTGTCCTAGCCCTATGATCACTTTAAAAGCCTAGCCGAAATGCGACGGGGTGCCTGAGTGTTCACCAGAAGCTGGCTGCTATGCACTGACTGCTGTGAATATGGCTGCGTCTTGGAAGCATATTCGTTGTAAAGATGAAGAAATGGCGATACCTTGTAACTAAGAATGTTGAAGTAAACATTCTGATACGTGTTCATGGTAACCTGAATGAGTAGGCCCAGATTACGGTACGTCAAATACCGCCAAAACCTCACAGAACTACACTCTGACCTCACTGCTGTTTAAACACCGCGTTGGATGGGCGCTGGAATCGACTATGAGAGATGGGCTTTTGTGAGGTATTCGACTACACACATCCATTGCGTGCAGTTCCCTTCGCAATGTTCGTTCAGAAACTGGTTGAGGTCGACTTCCATCCAGTGAAAACAGCAATACCTGTCGGCTTTCGAACCTGTTGACATGGACAAGACAGGTCACTCGTCTCCGGTCACTGTCGGTCGGGATATTTTTACGACCGTACTTATTATTATGCCGTGCTACATGGCTGCGAGTGGACTCCATTCCCGCTAGACACGTTGTCCAAAATGGTTCAAATGGCTCTGAGCACTATGGGACTCAACATTTGAGGTTACTAGTCTCCTAGAACTTAGAACTACTTAAACGTGACTAACCTAAGGTCATCACACATATCCATGCCCGAGGTAGGATTCGAACTTGCGATCGTAAAGGCGCGTGGTTCCGGACTTAAGCGCCTAGAACCGCTCGGCTACCGAGGCCGGCTCACGTACAATCTGCGTTGATACATGAGTGAATCGGGCAGCTGCGTTCACGGTCTCGTCATGAAAACGTGCAAACATGGTAGCTCCTTTCTGCCATTCAGTCACGTGTCTACGTGGAGCCATTGTATGGCGCTGATTCCATTCGACCGACTGGCACACTCACACCGTTTCACTATCATGAGCGGTGGAGGGTGACATGAAGACCTTGTGCCAGTTTTACACTATCTACGGCTCTCCATTTGGCCTGAAAAGAAATGAGCAATATAAGCTTATTTTTGTAATAAATCCAGACTGTAAGTATCAAGAACAACGTACATGTTACTGAAAACTGAATCGTACACTAGATATACTGCTTATATATCAACTTACTACAACGCAAAATTAAACGTAGACAACAATATGCCCTGATACTTCATGCCAGATTAAAACTTTGTGCCGGACCGAGACTCGACATCGGGACCTTTCCCTTTCGTGGGCTAGTGCTCTACCAACTTTTTTAATTTTTTTATTTAATCTCATTTTGTTCGTTTTCGTTCGTTTCATCTGCTCGGTGCGGACGTCGCAAGACACCCGTTTCAATTCGTCGTCGATCCATTAACTCAGTTTTTTTTATTTTTTATTTTTTTTTATTACAGAGGGCAGCTAACCCTCTGACCGAACACGCTGAGTTACCGTGCCGGAAAAAATCGCATTATAATTCTACTTAACCATCATATGGTGATAGGTTAGTATTTTTTCATGGTGACAGCTGTAGTACAGTTTACAGCAATGTTGAAATACAAGGATGAACAATTTTTGGATTCGCAACGACAGAAGAGTGTAATGCATGTCATATGGAAGTTCTCAAAATACGTTTTGGTTTCCATTGATCGTACTTTGACGTAAACAGGGTTTTTAAGGAAAAAAACTTGAACCTATATTTCAATTAATTATGTGTTATCAGACTTTTATTGTAATGAAAAAGCTGCCACTAATTGTGAAACAAGAGTAGGTTGGAATTGTAGATCATTTCATACCACTAGACCGCTTCAAACGGTAGCAAACCGGTACCTACCTTAACACCAGACTACTAGCGAAAAACTAATCTAAATTGCTACACAGAACGAAGTAATGCATTTTGAAGTCAGATTGTCCCAAAAATAATCATCAGCATTGTTGCAGGATAAAGGATTGTCCTTCTAGCTTCAACTGAATATAGAGGTCCTTCCAAAGGTAGCAGTAAAAAGTATCAATAGGACAAGTATCGGACAAGGAAATGTGCGAATGAAGCTCTTAGATTTTTGAATAATTACGATGAAGGAAATAAACGGTGCTTTTCTTGAAGGAGCAAAAGTCAGCTATGGATTCAACTGGGGTGATCTAGGAGAACAACAGAAATACTAAATAAGCTAAAGGGGATGGGCCTGTGAACTCCGTTCCTCCCGAATACTGCTGCAGTTTCTTACAATTGTTCATTGACTCGCGTAGAAACATGGGTTATCAACAAAAAAAGTCGAAATTCACTTTGAAAGAAAATTTCTTAAATGAATCTGTTCTTCGTGTAATCAAGAGGTGAGAAGAATAAAAAATATAGCCATAGCAATCGCAGTCTCATTCGATCAATATGAACCGCTTATTACAACCCCGCAAAGTTCCAGTCGTTTGATGAAGTCAGTGAGCAGTTTTAGCTGTTAGCAGTATTTCTGCTGTACTTACAGCTCTTCTGCAGGAACGGCGTGGCGGCTCGGTAGTGCTTCACGGTCAGCATGACGAGGTCTCCCGCGTTGCGGAGGATGTTGACTGCGTCGTCGTGATTACACGATGTGATGTACTCCCCGTTCACTGCCGGAAAACAGAACACACAGTGTCTTTGTTAGAGATGCGTACCGCATGTGATCAAACAGGACAAACATTAATAAAACCGACAAATTGCAGTGACAGATTCCCGAGTGGAAATGGACGAAAAAATATATATGGAACATGCAGGTAAAAATAAGAGGAGTTGTCATGACGTCACAAACTTGAAGCCGACCCAAGTGAAGACCCGCCATGTTAGCTACCCCAAAACATTCGCTTCTGGTGGTTTGATTCAGTGTGATCGTGAAGTGTTTAGATAAGAAAACGCCGGCTTGCATCGCTTACGAGTGTACTAATCGTTATGATTGTAATCTAAAGTTTAAACAAATCACATTTCATTCGTAAGTGGACTTATTTAAGAACTACTTTCTTATAAATACTTGAAATGCTGATGCACTGTTAAGTTTTACTGTATGGTTTTATTACTGTGATCTGACTTTAGATTTCCTATCAGTCCAGCGCGAAGAGCTCTCTGGGTGAACGCTTTGAGAAGGAAAGATTGGAAACAACCAAGTGCAATAAAATATGTTCACAACATTTCCGGGAGGAAGAGATTGATCGAACATCACTTTCGTCAGTACGCATTAGGGAAGGTGCTGTCCATCAATTTTTCCCGCTTATCCTGCTCACTTGCAAAAGGTTCGTGAAATGTAGCATATTAATATGGAATTCAGCTGCCATAAAGTTACGGTATAAAACATCAATATCCGGAATACTTGTCTGGCGATTTGAACTGCAATAGTTATGCAGGTGCAGTAACTGAGATGTGGAGATTGCAACGGAATTAACTGTATGTAATAATAATCTCGTATTTGTTCATAGATATGTTGTTTTCCCTTTGTTATTGTATTACACATTACAGATATTTATTTAATGCCACTTTATTTACTAATGTCCTTAAACACACACGCTCTCTTTCTTTGTGTGTGTGTGTGTGTGTGTGTGTGTGTGTGTGTGTCACATTATTTCTGCACTGTATGGTACTTGTTTGTTTTAATTAAAAGTTTTCAAACAAATTAAATCAATATTTACTGTCCTTTATTGTCCTATTTTGTTGTTTGACTGTTTCCTGGCAAGGTTACATATCTTATTTCTGCTGCTGTAGGTGTTAAACAAGACTTTATATCTAATTGCATTATTCCCAAGTAAGTGAAAAGTCCTGGCAAGAAATATCCTGGAAATGGGGACAATTTTTTTAAAATGCAGTAATTTAATGTAAAAGTAATGTAACTACATGTAGTTAATTAAATCTTCAGTAAAATGAGTGGAACACCTGTTACAGCGGTTAAATTAGAAGTACTTAAATGGTTACATATTTGTTAAAGCAAACTTCCGTATCTATGTCCAGGCTATTTAGATCATTACATTAATCACTGTGCAGTCGTGTTACCCTGAAAATTGCTGTTATTTGCTACGCTCAATGTCACTTAGTAGTTACAATTTAAAAACAAAGCAGATGTATAAACTACAATGAGCCTGACAGTCTTAAATTCAGTTCTTTTCCTTCGTAATTTAACGAATCTTTCACTTTTCTTTTTGACATGACAGCTGTCTTGTTTGTATCATCCCTGTATACATCTATGGGAAAACCAAAGGAAATAAGCTAAGTTTCTTGCAAACTTGAACATTTAAAATTTGCATTTGACTTGAAAATGCAACGAATACAAATCGGCGCCTTTAAACTATCAATAATTGCTTTTGGAATTCTGGCTTTATCAATTATCGACACAAACACAATGAAAGGGAATAGAAATGGATTACGAAAGCACGCTTTTCATAGCACATACTTCTCTTCTCGGTTATTCGAAGTGTGTAAACAAAAAGGAAGTACAGAACTGAGGCCAGAAGCGTCATATTTTCGTGTCGTATTACTGTATCGAATACGCATTTAAGACCAGAAAAACGTTTGAAGTTCCGTTCCTTATGCTGTGTTGTTCACTAAAACAGTTAACATTTACTGTATAAAACAAATATCGCGTGCATACCACAGAAATAACGAACAAGAAGCAATTGTAAACATTCGTCTGCTAATGTTTGGGGGATCCAAGATGGCGGCAGGCGCCGCCCACTGGCTTCAAAGCAACAAGTCTGTAGCGCCATCTCCCCATGTTCTGTCTCCATGGTCTGGAGACGTATCGGTGCCACGATGTGTGGCGCTGACACTTGACAGTTCCTCTGACCACGTGTCGTGTGTTCCTTGTGTGTTGCAGGCTGTGTGATTGACGCACCGCACTGTAGGTAGCAGAACGATCCGGTATTCATGTCGGAAACAAGGCTAGATGGTGTTTGTGTACGGCCAGGCAGATGTGAAAGATAGTCAGCACGGCTATACCAGAACAAGTACTCTCACAATACCAATTACGTCACACAGCATATCAAACCGTTTTTGGGCGTTTGTGTGATCATGGGTCCTTTCAGGCAGACGAAAGTACAGGGAGGCGGCGGACTGTGCGTTCACCTGATCTGGAGGACCGAGTTCTACGCAGTAGTGGGACGAACCCCGAGTACAGCAAGTGGCCCACTAGCATGGTGTAAGTCGATGTACGATTATGTCTATCGTGCTTGACAATCGCTACTATCCCTGTCACCCTCAAAGAGTGCAAGATTATTAGCATCGGATTTCCCTCTACGTGAAGGATTTTGTCGATGGTTTTTGTACCAAACCATCACAGTTGTGGGATTTCCGTCATAAGTTCTCTTTACCGACGAAGCAAACTTTACCAGAACTGGCATCATAAATCTGCATAATCGTTAACTGTGGACCTTCGGGGAGTGGTTGAGGCGTCTCATCAGCATCCGTTCATCACCAGTGAGTGAGCGATCACGTACTTTAACGAGTATTATTCCACAAGGCCTTGACGGAGGATCGTACTCTGGCTGGGCTACTTGATAGTGTGCCTTTGCCGGGACACCAGGTTATGTGGTTTCTGCAAGACGGAGTACCACCCTACTTCCACATTACAGTTCGCCGACACGTGAACAACATCTTGCCTGGACGATGGATAGCCGCGAGGGATCAGCCGAGAGGTCAGCCGCCACCGTAACTCAGCGTGTTCGGTCAGAGGGTTAGCTGCCCTCTGTAATAAAAAGACTGAGTTAATGGATCAACAACGAACTGAAACGGGTGTCTTGCGACGGCCGCAACGAGCACATGAAACGAACGAAAAAAATAAAAATAATAAAAAGCGGTCTAAGGCGCTGCAGTCATGGACTGTGCGGCTGGTCCCGGCGGAGGTTCGAGTCCTCCCTCGGGCATGGGTGTGTGTGTTTATCCTTAGGATAATTTAGGTTAAGTAGTGTGTAAGCTTAGGGACTGATGATCTTAGAAGTTAAGTTCCATAAGATTTGATACACATTTGAATTTATTTATTTATTTTTTTGACGCTGGATAGGACTCGGAGGCTCTGTAGCATTTCCTGTTAGATTATCGGAATTAAATACCCTGGATGTTTACCTGTTGAGGCATCTGAAAAGCGTTGTGTATTGTATGCTGAACCGATTTTTGATGCGCACACGCTTCAACAGCGTGTTCACGACGCCTGTAATGCTATTCTGAGAGAAGCCGGAAGGTGGGACAGAGTGTGAACATCTGCATTGCATCCCATCTGTTGTGACGGGTATGCGATTTAGCTCTTTACCGTGTTCCGGTACGATTTGTTGTTGATGCACCCTCTCGTTCATTTCTGGGCACATGTTCATAGGACATTTTTTCCTCCATTTCCAGTCAGGAATCCGTCCCTGTCGCTTGTCTACCTTATTTACATGTGCGTGTGTGTGTGTGTGGGGGGGGGGGGGGGGGTTGGATGGAGAGAGAGAGAAAGAAGAGAGAGAGAGAGAGAGAGAGAGAGAGAGAGAGAGAGAGAGACAGAGACTTCCAACGTAGTTAAGTTCTGCAATTCGGGTGAGATATCGTAATAAAACCACTTATTCCTTTCTCAAACCGAGCACGTTATTCCCTCTTTCCATAAAAATTGGGTGTCATGGGTATGGTACTACTTTTATTAGATATTGGTGTTGTTGATTACAGGTTTAGTAGGGAGCCATAGTTCCAAATGCAGCAATGTTCAATGTTCTATCACCAACTAATTTTTTATTGTGATAATGAAAAAAAAACATCAAGCGACTGAATATGCTATTGTAACGTAAACAATACATTTTCTGACATATTTTAGAGTATTGTGACATTTTTGATAGGCATCATAGACAAGGTAAACTAATTTATTTGACCCTCATAATGTTTTCCTTGTACTGAACCTCAACTAGGGTACAATAATTTGCAATAATAGTCATCGATTACATTTTTCTAGTGATGCGTTATCTTCACTCTTCCATTACCCCCGACCGTACATTACAATTCACGATCATTTTTTTAATGCAAAATAACTTCATGAAAAAAAACACCGTGATAGTCGACGTAAAAATCGCACTTTTTGCGTTGCCAGTGTATTTTGCAGATAATGTGACTTAATAGGTAGGGAAAATAGTTTAAGGTTCTTTTGTGTCTTAAACCAAGTGTGGGGCATAGATCGAATTCCCAGTGTTTCTACCATACAGACACATGTTGGTGACAGTGACAATAGCTTGTGATGCAGAGATCGAACTTGTGACTCTGTTGATGATATAAGCAATTGGGATACAAAACAGAAGTTGATTTTATTTCGCGTTGTCAGGGTTTACGGAATAATATTTAAGGTATAACTCATATTCGAGAACTAGATATTCCTAATTCGTTATTTATATTTTATAAGCAAATATTGGTTTTTAATGATCTATAGAGAATATGTTGTTATACTCTTTACAAGCAAATATTGGTTTTTAATGATCTATAGAGAATATGTTGTTATACTCTTTACCAATAGTGCATATCGAATGATATATGGCTTCGACGAAATTCGCCAACGTGACTGGTAAGCCTGTCAATTAAAGATTTTTTGGAAGTCAGTAATGGAAACATAGTTCGTCATTTTCAGTATTTTAGGCAATTCAGGTACTTTAACGTACTTTAAAAAATATATTTTGGATATTTTTAGCGCAGTTCAGATGGGGCTGCACTGTAACAGCAATACTAGGCTCTGATTCGAAGAGAGAGAGGTGCGTGATGTATTTTCTGGTAAATAATTCCGCTCGTTCGGATACTTTTGAGTAGAGCCCAGATAGGGCTGCATTGTAATTGCCTCTTGTATTTTAATACTAGGTTTGGTTGGAGGAGGGAAGAGAGAAAGGTATGTGACGTATTTTGTTTATAAATAATTCAAGTTTTCAGATACTTTTGAGCATAACCTGTTTGGAGCTGCTTCGTAATTGGCCTTTGCATTAAAGTACTAGGTTCATTACAGCACTAGGAGGAGAGGAGAGGGAGATAACTACGCAATGTGTGTGTGTGTGTGTGTGTGTGTGTGTGTGTGTGTGTGTGTGTGTGTGGTGTGTGCACAATTTTGCGTGTTATGCATATATTTGATCTTGTAGTAAAAAAAATGGTTCAAATGGCTCTGAGCACTGTGGGACTTTACATCTATGGTCATCAGTCCCCTAGAACTTAGAACTACTTAAATCTAACTAACCTAAGGACAGCACACAACACCCAGTCAACACGAGGCCCCTGACCCCGCCTGGAATCGAACCCGGGAACCCGGGCGTCTTGTAGTCATTTTAATATTTTGCAAGGGTATACGTGCGTACATGAATAATGTGATTTGACACCATTTTAGGCCAAAATTTAATGTATTTCGGAAATAATGAATATCTTTTACTTTAATCCGAGGTTACGTAATTTTTTACGACATATTTGCCACCGTTTTTAGTACTACACTGTTAGTAGTTGGAGGCAGAAATAATGTAATTTGACACTATTTTTAAACACCTTTTAAGTACTATACTCTGTTTGGTTGGAAAGGGGGGAGGACGAGGGTTATAAAGCAGACGATTCGTCTACTTCCATCTACTTGGAATTTTAATGCTGTGCTGTGTTTAGTTGGACATAAGGAGTTCTACACTGTGTGGTTGGCTGGAGGTAAGGGGAGGTTTTCTTTAACTTTTTTCCACTAATGCAAGTGGACTATTTCCACCATCTTGGTTTTTATGATACTGTGATAGGGTTGACTGGAGATACGGAAAACTGCACTGTGTAACTCTTTGGAGACAAAGCGGACGGGAGGTTTTTTTTTAATTTTCCACCAACACAATGGGGTTATTGTTTCTGATCTCTAAGCGCGTGGAAATTCCGGATTAATCACTGACAGAATGACTTTCACTTCTTGGATTACAATACTTACTTTTGCACACAGTGTCCACCTTCATGGCATTGTCTCCAAATACAGCAACTGATTCCTCATGAAGCTCCTGACGTCCTTCCTACGCTGATGAGAATGATTTGAGTCGTCCGGAACGATCGTGTCTGACTGGAACAATATTTTGTCTATATACGTAGCCTATACCACTAGGCGCCCCTAATTTACTGAGCTATCGTGGGAGCTGGTGCTCACTGATTCGAGAGTAGGGGTAGGGGGTGGTAGAGGGTACGAGCAATAACCACGAGAGATCAGTGCAGGAGCAGCTCCTGATGACGTAGACGAAGTACGTCGATCGAAATGCTGTGCCAGTTAGATAGGATAGTCAGAATGAAAACCCGGAAAGACCCGCATCATCAATTCATCACGTGTTTCCTGGGAGTTTTTTCTTTCAAGAACAGTGAACGTATCACCTCGTTAAGGGGATGTGCTATCTAGGAGTAGGAGACCGTGTTAAGACATTGCTTTCCCCGGAAGTTGATAATATTTTTTTTTTCTTTTGTGCATTACCTTGTCATAGTACGTATGTATCATATATTTCAACTATTATTTATTTGTTAATACGTCATATTGTTTCTTCATTCATTTTGCTACTGTTTTATATATTATATTGTACGAATATGAATGTTCTGGTTTTATATGCTTTGTAAATCTTTCGTCAGGCTAGGAGAAGTACCGTGTCAGAGTGAGAGCGAACGACTGTCGATAGAGAGCGTGCGAGTTGTTTTGGTATCGTGACCGTTTCGCGGGTGGAAGAAACGTTGCAAAGTTCGGCGTGAAAGACGGTGATACGCGGAGGAACAATTAATTACAGTGCTTCCGCTGTGTTAATAGGACATCGTGCATTATTAAGTGAACAGTAAAACCTGAAAAGTACCGGGTGATCAAAAAGTCAGTATAAATTTGAATAATGCAGATAGAGAGGTACAAATTGACACACAGGCTTGGAATGACATGTGGTTTTATTAGAACCAAAAAAATACAAAAGTTCAAAAATGTCCGACAGATCAGAATGTCCATTTGATCAGAATAGAAATAATTAGCATAACAAAGTAAGACAAAGCAAAGATGATGTTCATTACAGGAAATGCTCAATATGTCCACATTCATTCCTCAACAATAGCTGTACTCGAGGAATAATGTTGTGAACATCACTGTAAAGCATGTCCGGAGTTATGGTGAGACATTGGCGTCGTAGGTTGTCTTTCAGCATCCCTAGAGAAGTCGGTCGATCACGGTACACTTGCGACTTTAGGTAACCCCAAAGCCAATAATGGCACGGACTGAGGTCTGGGGACCTAGGAGGCCAAGCATGACGAAAGTGGCTGCCGAGCACACGATCATCACCAAACGACGCGCGCAAGCAAGAGATCTTTCGCGCGTCTAGCAATATGTGGTAGTTCTAATAAAACCCCATGTCATTCCAAGCACGTGTGTCAATTTTTATCTCTCTATCTACATTATTCCGTGGTTTATCGAGTTTTCAAATTTATACTGACTTTTTGATCACCCGGTATATCGAGTGTTTGGGGTGACGATTTTACATACTGTGTAAACTTGTGACAATTAGCCGTGAACCAGACACCATTGCCGTGTTAGAATTGCGTGAAAGTGGAAAAAACCAAAATGTTAAGTAAAAGAACAGTGCTGTGATTTGATCAAGAAACATTTATTATATCATCCAAACTGTCTTAAAGACGACGACTTAATTTGAACTGATGTTTAACGGACTGTTATAGTGATAAACACATGTGACTGTTTTCCTGTGGCAACACGGTGAAAGAACTGTGCGAAGTATTGGCATTAACAGGCTTCATATCGTAAATACTAAAGACATTGCATAATTCCGACCTACGCGCACTGCATGATTAATAAACTTTTAATAATAAAACGTCGTGCGTATAACGTCAACGCAGATACTGGAACTATTATTATCGCGCCAGTGCTGCCAGCTGATTCGACTACAACGGAGACGTGCACCACCGCTGTAACTCGAATATTAATGAAACAGGAGAATCCGTCATTATCTTCACGCCACGAACCAGGATTCACTTCACACATCGCCCGCGCGGACCACCGCTAACGTCATCGCACTGCCTGCAGCAACAGTTAAGACATTAAAAGAAAATTATTACGCTCTCTCTCATTTCAAAATTAAAGACAATTGCGGTTAAATTATCTATTTTAAAAATACTGTCACAATATCAAAGTTCAATTTTGTTTAGTTTCAATAAATATTCTTTCCATTATTACGTCTTGTTGACAGTGTTGTAAACCCGCCAAATTAAAGTTCAATTAATAATTTTTTTTCAAAATTCTTCTAAGACGTTTTGGTGCTCATCATAATTTTATTTTAATGTTTGTTTGTAACTCATTTTGGAGGGAGTACATATTTTATTTTTTGTGTAGTAAAATTAGCTACCATAAAATTACGCATATTACCAGCCGATGCTGTCCGCCATTACTGCTTGAAAACTGACCAATAGTATTTTTCCACCTATTTTCTCGTTGGTTGTTAGTTTCAAAACAAAATTACGTATTTCGTGGGCATCTAGCAGATGGGGGATGTCTATGTAGGTTCCTACAATAATTTTTTTTTACTTTCGCACGTTTACTGGAATTATATTGACTTTAATTGTTCATTTGGCCCACGTTAAAGTGATTTATCGCATCTGTATAATAATTGCACTGAATTACCTAATTTATGTTTTTATTATGAAAACATTGGCATACCATATTTAGTTTAAAATTGACGCCTTATTGGCTCCACATAAGATTCTGCACGGTCTGTCAAAGACTATGCCAATTTTTTTTTCGTCCATGACTAAGAGGGGTAGTCAGATTCCTTGTATAGGTCATGTTTTATTATTTAAAAGGATTTTTTTTCAGAAGTAGAGAACCAGTTTGTTTACAACCGACACGGTGGTACGAACCTTTGATGATGGCGTCGCCGACGAAGAGCTGCCCCGTCTGGTCGGCGGCCTGGTCCTTGAAGATGCGCGAGATGAGGATGGGCAGCTTGTGCTCGGCGCCGCCCTTGATGCTGAGCCCCAGGCCGCCCACCTTCTGCCTCGTCACGCTCACGATGCGCTCCTGCCGACACGACAGGCGATGCGTTAGGCTGAGCTACCTGTCACGGCGCGCTGCTGCGGCCACTGTGACATAACGATCACTTTCTCCACTCCTTTTACACTGTCCAGTTACACTGATTGCATCACTTTTCAAAAGCCTAAATAACAACCTTTTGAAGTAAAGGCCGCTGCTATACATTCAGGAAGAGAGTCAGTGAGGTTCTGGAGGCATGCGGATACCAGTGCTGTGGCCAACTGCGCTGGATTTCTCAGTTGAGGGTCCGTGGCACGAACAGCCTAATCGGGAAGGTGCCATAGACTCTCGACTGGGCTTAAATCCGGGCAGTCTGGTGGCCGGGTGAGTACGGTAAACTAAACCTGATGGCCTTCGAACAACGCACGTGACACATTCCATTGTTCGGATAGAAAATGCCATCGTAGTGAGGAAAAACAAACTGCATGTAAGGCTGGATATGGACCGTAAGGATAGATGTACTCATGTGGTGCCTTCCAGAATGACAAGGTCACCCAAGGAATGCCACGAAAACATTTCCCAGACCGTAATGCTCCCTCCTCCGGCTTTGACCATTCAGACGATTGTTGCAGAGTGTTTGCTTTCAGTCCGATGGGGCACAAAACATGATTCGTCTGAAGTACCACTTGTCAAGAGCTGGACCACAAGCTAGCATTACAAAAACTAGGGAAAAGATAAAAGGGCATTTGGCTCATGCGATTTAGGGAAATCGCGGAAAGCCTAAATCTGGATGACTTTATAGGGTTTGAACTGTCGTCCTCTAGCATGCGAATGAAGTGTGCTAACCACTGCGCTACCTTGTCCAGTTCTAAGGGGATCTTGTCATTGCTCTCGTGTTCAGGCTTAAGACTAATAAAATAGAACTTAAGATATATGAAGATGGTAACTGTTATCGAAAGAACAGTTACCATTGATGACCGTGTAGCTTCTTCTAGAATAAATGATAATTTATTGAAAACCATCAGCTGTGATATAACTCGTTGGGGACATCTGAAAATGTGTGCCCCGAGGTGTATCAACAACACCTGTGGGCAACTGGGGGTTTTTAATTAATTATCATTTATTCTAGAAGAAGCTGCACGGTCATAAATGGTATCTGTTCTTTCGAGAACAGTTACTATCTTCATATATATAGTTAAAGGCTACCCAGCCATTGACCTTCGTCTGTGCGAATGTGCACAGGCTGCCCGAACTCTTACGGGAATCCTCACCTTAGTGTGCGCGAGTAATGAGTGGATGGGCAAATATCTATTAGGCACATTACGTATGTAGATTGTGGATAGTTGAGAACGTCGGTCTCACGGGAAGCGTGCAAGGGATAAGTCCCTGCAGTTGCGCAATTGATCTGTGTCGTCGGTGGCTTAACAGTCGGCTCACAGCCGTGTTAGCGTGCGGAGCTGCTCCGCGCGCCGCCCGACGCTCCGCTCTCGGCGGTGTTTGTGTCTATCGAGTCCAGTACTAACGTACTCCAAGGCGCACTCGTACCGCCATGCAACGATCAAAGTAACGTTTCAGGCCGAACATCCACGACCCAGAGCATTCGAAGTCGAACAGTTCATACGAGAGGATCTACGTTTGAACCCCCAGGACGTAATCGGCAAAAATTTTTCCATCACTGGAAGTGTTGTCTACATCAAGATCTCGACGGAGGAAATTTGAACTGACATAATTTACCGTCATGCTACTGGACTAAAATTTAAACACTCTGATGGACATATGGGTGCTGTGACAGTCGCCCATGCTGGATTCGGTCTCGCGGACATTGCGGGTGTTTGAGCTCCCCCTCGAGGCGCCTCAGGATGTGGTCATTGCCGCTTTCCAACCATATGGCACCGTCTGGGGTCACGTCGCGGAGAAGTGGCAAACATTTACAACCTACCCCGTATTAAATGGCGTCCGGCAAATAAAAATTGAGCTGACGAAACATGTCCCATCGTACTTGCTAATTGGCGATGTGAGGGCCATCGTCATGTACGATGGACAGCCACGAACGTGCGCAGGATGTGGCCAGGAGCGACATTTACGTTCCGAATGCTTACACCGCCGTTTAATACAGACGCCGTTACGTGAAGAGACCCAGCCTTCGACGGTCACGTCCTTACCCATCACCTGCCCCAAGGTTGCACAGGACCCCGTCGTGCCACTCCCGATTTCTCCAGCAGCATCGTCAACGCCACCCGCCGCAGCACAGCGCGCCGACGACACCAGCACGGCGTCGCCTCCAGTGCTCGCTTCAGGACCGTCCGGGTTGCAGACCGAAACCGATGTTCCTATTGGAACCATGGACTTCGACCTCGGTGTCGTGCCGACGTCTGCCTTTGTCCAGACAGGTACGGTGTCAGACGACGGACGACCATATTCTGATTCAGAAGGCCACACCAGAAAACAGCGGTCGCCTCGCAAACACAGGAAACGACGACGAACGCCTTCCAATGACGCCCTTTCTCAGACGGCCCCGCAAGATGTCGACCTGATGTCTGACGGTGATCTCCCACACTGCGTCCAGTCACGCGATGCGACAGCAACAGGCGCCCCTCCTGTGACGCCTCGTCTCCCAACCGGGGACGCGTCCTCGCCGTTGTCAACGAATGATGACGGCGGTCCCCCTGCCACTCATGATGCGGAATCCACAACACCCGTTCCGGAATAGGTGACCGTCACATATCCACGTCGTCAGCTTCCTGGGCCGATAGGTTGAAGAAGAAGCGGAACAGACTGCCAGCGTGTCTGCACAAGAGTCCACCTCGGCGACTCTGGGGCTGGCCCCCGCCAGTAATTATCACCACTGCGGCACCACCGGCGGGTCTCCACCTGCCAGCTACTTCTACAGCACATTCTGCAAATACTGAGGATGGCCGAACAATATCGTATCGCCACGATGAATCTTGCCACCATTCTTGCCCCCCATAAACTGGCCATGTTCAGAGACACTATTTACTCTGCCGATGTTGATATAGCACTCTTACAAGAGGTGTTTGTGGCTGACTTCCTAGTTCCCACCGGATACAATGCCCATGTTTCCCCCGCATCCGACACCGGTAGCGGCGTCGCCATCCTGCTACGCGACGGACTCCCTGCAGAGGACGTCATCTACCTCTCCACTGCGCGAGGTATGGCCCTCACACTGTTCGGCGTACGTATTATTAATGTCTACGCTCCGTCCGGCACTGGCCGCCGTCATGACCGACAAACTTTTTTTGCCGAAAGCGTCACATACCTCTTCAGAGGTCCGCAGGACGATTTGGTACTCGGTGGGGATTTTAACTCGACACAAGAGCCCGCGGACCAACTCCCGCGACATTCACCTTGTGCGTCTCTCTCAGTGCTCATCGACCGTCTACGACTTGTTGACACTTGGAAGAAGCTCCACGGAATTCAACCGGGCTATGCATTCTACACCTCTCACTCGTCAAGCCGCATAGATCGCATCTACGTTACCCGCTTCTTTGCTGATCGCACATGTCATGCGGAAGTCTGGCCCTTGGCCTTTTCACACCATGATGCGTACCTCTGTGACGTCACTCTCGCCCGACAGCAAGTGTGGCATAGTCGTGGTCTGTGGAAACTCAATGTCGCTCACCTGACCTCCTCAGACTGTAGCCGTATGGTCGAAGAAGCGTGGGTACGCTGCCGCCATCGTCGAGAGGCCTATGACACCACCTTATCAAGGTGGCTCTCCTGTGCAAAGCCGACCCTCAGGAAGACACTGATGAGTTATGGGAAGGAATTTAAGGCGTGGCAAACTAATACCCTGCACTTCTACTACACCATACTACGTGACTGTGAGACGATGCCTTTCTCGCCAGCCCGGCAGTCGATGGTCCATCGCACGAAGGCACAGTTCTCCTTGATCATGCGGCGTCACTGGAACTGTAGTCCGTTCTCGTGCTTCTAATCGTATCCCTCAAGAACGCCCGTCGATGTACCACCTTCTTCAGGAACGACAACGAGCTCTGATCGAAGTCCTCACTGATGTGGAAGGGCGCCGGCACGACACCCAACAAAGCATCGGTCGTGCTCTCCATGCTCATTTTGCCGGGCTATACGCAGTCATACCGCATTTTGCAGCACTGATCACAGAAGTCGCTCAGCTCACTACGAACACTCTTCCGGAGGATGCAGTGCATGACCTCCAAGACGACGTAACCACAGATAAAGTGGTAGATGGTATCAAGGCGGGTTCCGATAACAGATCTCCTGGACGAAACGGTATCCCCTTCGAATTTTATAAAAGTTTTCACTATTTGTTGGCTTCCACGTGGACGGCAATCGCACAAGAGCTGATGTCACCGATGACAGTGGTCCCGAGTGCCTTTCTAGAAGGCATTATTATCCCCGTACATAAATCGAGCGGGTTATCGAGGGTCCAGGACTATCGACCAATTACTTTGCTCAACAGCGACATGAAAATATTCACACGGCTACTGGCATCGCGACTCAAAAAGGTCGCATGTTACATCACATCCTGCGACCAGACTTCCCTAGGAGGTGGCAACCACATCCGTACGGCCCTTTGCCGTTACAGAGACATGATAGCATTAGCGCATTATCAAAGTCTCCCTGGCGCCTTGGCTTCACTGGACTTTAGCCAGGCTTTCGACCGTGTCGACCACTTCTATTTACGGACAGTTCTTCAGGATATGGGTTTTCCTGGAGGTATTGTCACAGTGGTTATGTGCCTGTTGAGCAGTGCAACCTCTAAAATCATGTACAATGATCGCCTCACACCGCCCCTGATCATCGCACGATCTGTACGGCAAGGCTGCCTGCCCTCTTTCCACGATTTTGTATGGCTTCGCCTACCCCTGCTCCAGGGCATGAACCAACGTTTGGAAGGTATGGCTGTGCACGGCCACCGTTTTTGTTGCACAGCCTACGCAGACGACATAGTACTACATCTGCGCAGTGAAGATGAAGTCTGAGCAGCACTGACATGGGTGGCGACTTACGGCGAAGCGTCGGGGAGCTGCCTCAACGTGTCAAAATCCAAGGTCCTGCTCATTGGTGAGGGCTTGCCGGAGAGATGCGTTGCCACCCTTAGTGTCGCCGCCAACATACGATGTCTTGGACTTGATTTCGCAGCAGATCTGCGCCGCTCAGCGACGATCAATGGAAGACGCTTGCAACAGACAATCGAAGCAAATCTCGACGTTATCCAACGCGCGCAATACGTGAACATGTATCATGCTTTCCTTATACCACACGTGGCTCATGTACTACCAGTGCCAAATCTCCTGGCCCAACGACTGTTGATGGCTTTCGGCTCCTTCGTCAGCTCGGGGATGTTATTCAAGGTGCAATATGAATCCCTTGACCTGCCTCGAGATTGTGGCGGGGTGGGACTCATCCATGTGCCGACTCGTGTCAAGGCACTTTACGTCATCTCCCAACTCAAACTTTGGCATCGTTGTCCGCAGAGCCTTAATAGCCTCCTGCTTCATAACTTTGCGCCGGCCTCCTTGTCCGCCCCAGTACTGGTATCGGCCATTCCAACCCTCTTTTATTACATCCAACGATTTTTCCTGGAGTACAGTTATGTCTACCGGTCCTTACCACTTACACGTTTGTGCCTCACGAAAACAGTCTCCAAATTGTTACAACAGTGCCGCCCGTCCAACCCCATCAAACGTAAGTATCCACAGTACGTGTGGCGACAAATATGGAAGGCGATCCAGGCGCGTTTTCTCGAATCAGACGTTCAATCAGCGTGGTACATCACCGTGAATGGCAAACAAGTTAACCGAGATCGTCTGCACCGCATCCATCTCGCCGATTCATCCCTCTGCACCCCCTGTGGAGTGGATGACACGGATGTCCACCGGTTCCACTGTGGCACAGCGTTCGACGTCTGGACACATACGCAGCGAATTTTGGCGTTTCTTACTCGACAGGCACCAGCTCAGATCGACGTCCACATGCTTTTGTACCCCGATAAGGCTTTCTACCCCTCCGCCAAAACTCAGTCTGTGAATTGGATCTGTGGCCACACGATCCACTATCTTTTTACTTCTGGCAACAAGTCTACGCTATGATATTGGACTTATCTCAACGAACGACACTGCGTCCTTATACGCAACTCACGCTATAAGCAATATTTTTCCAATTTCTTACGGAGCACCTTCGATGACCCAGCTCGTAGCTGGCGGTCCAAGCCCTGAGAAGCTGAAAACTGTATTAACCGATCCGAACTGAATAGATCTGCTACCCAGAACCCACTCCTACGCAATGAGAAGACACGTTTGGACGAGCTGGTCTGCTGTACGCGGAGACACTTCAGGCGTTCCTGCATATAAAAAAAAACTGGATAGAGCGTCTGCCATGTAAGCAGGAGACCCCGGGTTCGACTCCCGATCGGGGCATACATTTTCAGCTAACCTCATCGAGGTATATCAACATCGCCTGTCGGCAGCTGTTGTTTTTCAATTAATTATCAGAATTTAGGATGTTAAATGAGTTCAGTCTGCTTTCCGCAGTGCTGCGACGAGGACGTCTTGTTTACGCCTTGTCCGCGCGGTCGCGAGTGCCCGTAGTTGTTTACTACTTCGTCGCCGCTAGTTTAGAGTCCATCACTACCGACGCAACATGGCACATTTATACATATAGGGTGTTTCAAAAATGACCGGTATATTTGAAACGGCAATAAAAACTAAACGAGCAGCGATAGAAATACACCGTTTGTTGCAATATGCTTGGGACAACAGTACATTTTCAGGCAGACAAACTTTCGAAATTACATTAGTTACAATTGTCAACAACAGATGGCGCTGCGGTCTGGGAAACACTATAATACGATATATTCCACATATCCACCATGCGTAGCAATAATATGGCGTAGTCTCTGAATGAAATTACCCGAAACCTTTGACAACGTGTCTGGCGGAATGGCTTCACATGCAGATGAGATGTACTGCTTCAGCTGTTCTATTGTTTCTGGATTCTGGCGGTACACCTGGGCTTTCAAGTGTCCCCACAGAAAGAAGTCACAGGGGTTCATGTCTGGCGAATAGGGAGGCCAATCCACGCCGCCTCCTGTATGTTTCGGATAGCCCAAAGGAATCACACGATCATCGAAATAGTCATTCAGGAAATTAAAGACGTCGGCCGTGCGATGTGGCCGGGCACCATCTTGCATAAACCACGAGGTGTTCGCAGTGTCGTCTAAGACAGTTTGTACCGCCACAAATTCACGAAGAATGTCCAGATAGCGTGATGCAGTAATCGTTTCGGATCTGAAAAATGGGCCAATGATTCCTTTGGAAGAAATGGCGGCCCAGGCCAGTACTTTTTGAGGATGCAGGGACGATGGGACTGCAACATGGGGCTTTTCGGTTCCCCATATGCGCCAGTTCTGTTTATTGACGAAGCCGTCCAAGTAAAAATAAGCTTCGTCAGTAAACCAAATGCTGCCCACATGCAGATCGCCGTCATCAATCCTGTGCACTATATCGTTAGCGAATGTCTCTCGTGCAGCAATGGTAGCGGCGCTGAGGGGTTGCCGCGTTTGAATTTTGTATGGATAGAGGTGTAAACTCTGGCGCATGAGACGATACGTGGACGTTGGCGTCATTTGGACCGCAGCTGCAACACGGCGAACGGAAACCCGAGGCCGCTGTTGGATCACCTGCTGCACTAGCTGCGCGTTGCCCTCTGTGGTTGCCGTACATGGTCGCCCTACCTTTCCAGCAATTTCATCCGTCACGTTCCCAGTCCGTTGAAATTTTTCAAACAGATCCTTTATTGTATCGCTTTTCGGTCCTTTGGTTACATTAAACCTCCGTTGAAAACTTCGTCTTGTTGCAACAACACTGTGTTCTAGGCGGTGGAATTCCAACACCAGAAAATTCCTCTGCTCTAAGGAATAAACCATGTTGTCCACAGCACACTTGCACGTTGTGAACAGTACACTCTTACAGCAGAAAGACGACGTACAGAATGGCGCACCCACAGACTGCGTTGTCTTCTATATCTTTCACATCACTTGCAGCGCCATCTGTTGTTGAAAATTGTAACTACTGTAATTTCTAAAGTTTGTCCGCCTGAAAATGTACTGTTGTCCCAAGCATTTTGCAACTAACGGTGTATTTCTATCGCTGCTCGTTTAGTTTTTATTGCCGTTTCAAATATACCGGTCATTTTTGAAACACCCTGTACAAACCACCATCAAGATCAGATTTCAACCCGATCATGCAAGACTGCGAGCTTTTGAAGTGGAATGTTTTCTACGTGACGACGTTAAAACTGAATCCCCGGACATAATTGATATCCATCTCTCTATCACGAGCAGTGTTGTCTTCGTAAAGTTAGTAAGTGACGAGGTGTGCAACAGAATCGTGCGCGCACATGCGAAAGATCTTAAATTCAAACATTCTGATGGCCATACTGGAGCGATCTCTATCGATCACGCGGGGCTTGGCCTCCGTACGGTACGCGTCTTCGAACTCCCTACAGGGACAGTCGTCGCCTCACCACGTAACAAGACATAAACACAGCGTTCTACGATCATTATTCCCAGCTCTATTCCGCTCAGACCCCTGATCCGACAGCACTGGAGGACGTCTCTCAGATAATTTGCGGCACCGTCACCCCGACAATGGAAGCGGCCTTGATGGAAGAAATTACGGAAGAAGAAGTGAACGACGCCATTAGAAAAGGAGCTGTCAACAAGTCCCAGGGTCCTGATGGCCTTCCCTTGGAATTTTACCTGACTTTTCAATATTTATTAGCCACCCGATGAACGGACATCTGTCGCGAACTACTATCCCCGAAAGTACCGTTCCCTGCGGCCCTTGTGGAAGGGATGACTATTCCTATTCATAAACCGTCCGGTGGCTCACGGCTGCAGGACTGCCGCCCGTTGACGCTATTGATCTGCGACTTCAAGATCTTTTCTCGACTGCTGGCAGCGCGGATACACCAGATCATACTAAACGTTATCTCACCCGATCAAACGTCATTAGGAGGCGACAATGATATTCAAACAGCACTCAGTGATTATCGTGACTTGATTTCACTGGCGAGGGCATGTCGTCTGAAGGGTGCACTGGCGGCAATAGATTTCAGTCAAGCTTTCGACCAAGTGGACCGCGACTATTTGGAAGCGGTCCTCCAACATATGCGGTACCCACAGCCATTCGTCACTGTCGTCATGCGACTACTCCGTGGCGCGACGTCCAAGGTGATCGTCAACGGTCGACCTACGCAGTCCATCACCATTTCTCGATCGATACAACAAGGCTCCCCTCTGTCCACTTTAATTTACGCTGTGGACATGGAACCACTCCTATGCGGCTTGCACCAACGACTCACGGATATGACGTTACGAGGCCACACTTTCCGATGTACAGCGGACGCTGACGACCTGGTCATTATCGTCCGCCATGGCGACGACACCGCTAGCGCACTGAATTGCATAGCGGCATATAGCGTGGCCACTCGTAGTGGTATCAACGTCGCAAAATCGGTGCCGGTGGACATCGGGGTTGGATTGTCTGAGGACAGTGTCACCCCTTTACTGCTCAGAGATACTTTGAAATGTCTCAGCATTGATTTTACAGACGATATACGACGAACCACTGCTCACAACTTTCGACGGCTTTTACGAAATGTTCGGACTGGGATTGCCAACAACCGCCTACGGGCCCTGTACATCGTCCAACGGACCCAGTATATCAACACGCATTAAGCGTCACACGTTCCGCACATCGCGCAGATGTTACCTATACCGGTGGTGTTAGCCCGCCATATACTTGCGGCTTTTGGGTCCTTCGTGAGTTGAGGAATGCTTTTCAAGATCAAATAAGAGACTCTCACTCTTCCCCCAGATCGGGGAGGGCTTGGCCTATATCACGTTCATGACAGAGCGGGCGCCCTGTTTGTGAGCATATTAGTCAAACTGTGGCACCGCCGTTCAAATGGCTCTGAGCACTATGGGACTTAACATCTTAGGTCATCAGTTCCCTAGAACTTAGAACTAATTAAACCTAACTAACCTAAGGACATCACACACATTCATGCCAGAGGAAGGATTCGAACCTGCGACCGTAGCAGTCCCACGGTTCCGGACTGAAGAGCCTAGAACCGCACGGACACCGCGGCCGGCCCGGCACCGCCGTCCGGACACTCTGACCAGTTTATTAATACACTCCTGGAAATGGAAAAAAGTACACATTGACACCGGTGTGTCAGACCCACCATACTTGCTCCGGACACTGCGAGAGGGCTGTACAAGCAACATCACACGCATGGCACAGCGGACACACCAGGAACCGCGGTGTTGGCCGTCGAATGACGCTAGCTGCGCAGCATTTGTGCACCGCCGCCGTCAGTGTCAGCCAGTTTGCCGTGGCATACGGAGCTCCATCGCAGTCTTTAACACTGGTAGCATGCCGCGACAGCGTGGACGTGAACCGTATGTGCAGTTGACGGACTTTGAGCGAGGGCGTATAGTGGGCATGCGGGAGGCCGGGTGGACGTACCGCCGAATTGCTCAACACGTGGGTCGTGAGGTCTCCACAGTACATCGATGTTGTCGCCAGTGGTCGGCGGAAGGTGCACGTGCCCGTCGACCTGGGACCGGACCGCAGCGACGCACGGATGCACGCCAAGACCGCAGGATCCTACGCAGTGCCGTAGGGGACCGCACCGCCACTTCCCAGCAAATTAGGGACACTGTTGCTCCTGGGGTATCGGCGAGGACCATTCGCAACCGTCTCCATGAAGCTGGGCTACGGTCCCGCACACCGTTAGGCCGTCTTCCGCTCACGCCCCAACATCGTGGAGCCGGCCTCCAGTGGTGTCGCGACAGGCGTTAATGGAGGGACGAATGGAGACGTGTCGTCTTCAGCGATGAGAGTCGCTTCTGCCTTGGTGCCAATGATGGTCGTATGCGTGTTTGGCGCCGTGCAGGTGAGCGCCACAATCAGGACTGCATACGACCGAGGCACACAGGGCCAACACCCGGCATCATGGTGTGGGGAGCGATCTCCTACACTGGCCGTACACTTCTGGTGATCGTCGAGGAGACACTGAATAGTGCACGGTACATCCAAACCGTCATCGAACCCATCGTTCTACCATTCCTAGACCGACAAGGGAACTTGCTGTTCCAACAGGACAATGCACGTCCGCATGTATCCCGTGCCACCCAACATGCTCTAGAAGGTGTACGTCAACTACCGTGGCCAGCAAGATCTCCGGATCTGTCCCCCATTGAGCATGTTTGGGACTGGATGAAGCGACGTCTCACACGGTCTGCACGTCCAGCACGAACGTGGTCCAACTGAGGCGCCAGGTGGAAATGGCATGGCAAGCCGTTCCACAGGACTACATCCAGCATCTCTACGATCGTCTCCATGGGAGAATAGCAGCCTGCATAGCTGCAAAAGGTGGATATACACTGTACTAGTGCCGGCATTGTGCATGCTCTGTTGCCTGTGTCTATGTGCCTGTGGTTCTGTCAGTGTGATCATGTGATGTATCTGACCCCAGGAATATGTCAATAAAGTTTCCCCTTCCTGGGACAATGAATTCACGGTGTTCTTATTTCAATTTCCAGGAGTGTAGAAGATCTAGCACCGCCCTCCCTGTTGCCGCCTGTGCCGATACACCACGTCCCCTCTTCACCCTTCTACATCGGTGTCTTTTACCTCGAACTCTGTTACGTTCGACTTACCTTACCAGCGACTCAACTGGCGACGGAAAAGACGGTTTATCGGGTCCTGCAACGTGGACGACCCGATAACGTCATGGAGAGGAAGCACCCGAACGTCAACTGGCGACTAGTGTGGAGGACAATCGACCACGTAACACTGGACACTGACGTCTCAGTGATATGGTATATCACTATCAAAGGTAAGCAGGCGACCAGATCAAGGCAACATGCGATCCATATGGTAGCCTCACCCACATGCACGAGCTGTGGCGTTCAAGTCAACGATGAACACCGTCTTAGCTGTGCCGAGTCTACGGCAGTGTGGCACTTAGTGAGGCAAATGTCAGCATGCTTCCTTCGAATAACGCCGAATCATATCGACCCCATCCCGGATGAGATGTATTACCCACGCACGAAAACTAATGCCATGACGTAGCTTCGTGGACGGCACTAAGGACACTTTACACTTTTGGAAATATTTGCAGGAACGACATTGCAAGATCCTCCGTAACCCAACGTATCGACAATATTTTTCCAATTACTTGTGGAGTGCGTTCCACTACCCTCTACCTAGCTGTAACATCACGGGTAAGAGAAGCTGAAATTACAAGTCGATGATAGAACACTACACGGCACAACTTGGGATCTCCCTTGGTCATTACTAGAAGTCATACCTGGATGATACAGCAGATGGAGAGTTTCGTCGTGAACCCTCGCACTCTGTAGCAGTATTTGCCCCATTTCCTCTTTTTGTCCCCTGTGCAAAAAGGTCTTCGCAGTTTTTGTTTCCCGTGCGGTGCAAACTGTGGCACCGGTTAATAATGGTATGGTTTCCACCCTTACGTTTTGTTTCATGGCTTACTTAGCCCCGCACTTTGCTCTTTTTCTTGATGCCTTTAGCTACAACTATAAGCATGTTTTTAGTTATGTGCGTCCCCAAATCGACGCAACGAGTGTACTTAATAGTTTTCACTTACTTACTATTAAAAAAAGAAAATAGAATTAAAAATAAATAAATAACATAAAGAAAAATTCACAATAATACACCAACTGCATCCTTTGTACCACATCCCTAGGATGGGAGGGAGGAGACATCGTGGCCAGGCCTCAGTTTGCGACCCCTGCCCACCTTGCCTCCGCCACCCCACTACCCACTACCTGATCCATCTCCCGCAAAAAAAAAAAAAAAAAAAAAAAAAAAAAAAAAAAAAAAAAAAAAAAATGGATAGAGCGTCTGCCATGTAAGCAGGAGATCCCGGGTTCGAGTCCCGGTCGGGGCACACATTTTCAGCTGTCCCCATCGAGGTATATCAACATTACCTGTCAGCACTGAGGATCTGTCAATTAATTATCAGAATTTAGGATGTTAACTGAGTTGAGCTATTGTGTTACTGAGATAAGGATTCAGATTTTCGCATTTTCTGTCACAAGCGAAGAAAATTATTGTTTGTGACTTTTAAGTTGGCTCAGCAGTACGTAAATGAAAACTTTTGTAACAGCATAAAACACAACATTATAATGTATTATAAAACACAATATAATAAATAAACAAGTTCATGCTGTGATGTTAAGAACGTTCTGTACTTAAAATGAAATAACTTTATTCACCTGAGTGATAAGACTGAAAGTAATCGACACTGCTCAAGTACTCTTTTTTTTGCTTTCTATAAATGTGATCAAGTGATAACATTTATTTATGTCATCACTGGCTTCGAGCTACAAACCTCGTCTTCGCAGAACATATTTTTTACTCCAGTAAATTTAACTGCTGTAGGGCGTTAAATTTAGCAGAAGGTGTTAACCAACTATTTCGAAGCAAGGACATGCAGTTTATGACACAAAAGTCGTAAGAAGCTAATATAGCACTGAATAGTCGAAAATAATTACACGAATTCTGAATTGCTAAACCGCTATCCCGGTGCGTGGTGCACACGTTCACTTGCACGTTATCTGCCTAATAACTTCCAGGTGCAGCAAAAATTTCATTTTCAATATTTCAAATAATTACTACTCGAACATAAAAATTAAAAGTACTGTCATTATCTGCTCATTAAGAGATATACCCTTATGTTAAAGGTTTAACACAGTAAGACCAGTTTTGAAGCTAGAAACTGTCTATACAGGGTCAAGAAAAAATGCAGCTCTTGGCGATCGGCATGCGATTCCTCATCCCAGATAAAGACAAATGTGTATATAGCAAAATATAGTCCCGCTAGCAGGTTTACTAGAATCGTGATTTAAAAAAAGAGGCTGTGGCAACGCTATGATTGCGGGCAGCGCTTTGTTCGAGCTGTCCCATTCGCCGATGTTCGAATCGTGCTCGCACCAAACATTTTTCTTGAGTTAAAGCATCAAATTGTATTCAGTTTACAGCTCCAAAATCCAGCTCCTTGTGTATTTATTTCTGTCACTTTTACTTTTATTTAAACATTAAGAAATAACATGAGCTTCTTTCAGACATAAGCTACCATTTTGTTTCGTCCATGGCTTAAATAAAGCCAATAGAAAAATAATAATACATACAGTAACATCGTCTGCGCCCAGTGAGCTGCAAAAAACACAATGGGTAGGCTGTACTAGTTTGCACATTACGCTACCCACAGTAATTCCACTCTGTACATCTGACGTCCAGGCTTATCTTTACAGAAACGGTACGTACACGTACAAGCAATGTTCACTTTAAAGAAAATGTTCAAAGCGACCACTTCGCATTTGTAGACACTTCGCCACTAGCTAGATCATACTTTACTGGACGTACGCAACGCACCTGTGTCCACTACTGCTGAAGCGGCATGCAAGCGAGCTATTAGGTCTTACACATCCGTGGGTGGAGTATTATAAATTTACTCATGTGTCCTCACAACTAAAAATCTAGTGTATTAATGTCCGGGGAACGTGGAGGACAGAACAATGGACTTCCGCGACGAATCCATTTCCTTGGAAACGCTTCATTAAAATAGATTCGAGCATTCACTCCAAAGTGTGGTGGTGCACATGCAGAAACCATAGCTGTCACCGAACATCAAATGGAAAGTTTTCTAAAGCGTCTGTGAAAGTATTGCAAAGAAACTTACGATACAGGGAAGCATTTAACTTTTCGGGCAGAAGGTAAGGGCCCAAAAGCACGTCTCCTACGATTCCAGGTCACAAGTTTACGTCGACACGTCCCTCTAGTCCACCATTTTACGTCGAAACGTGCCTGAAAGCTACGTTCACGGGTGACATGTTGGTTTTGTTCCTACCAATAATGGCCGTTTTAGAGGTTGAATATTCCTTCACGAGTGAAGCTACAGTCGCCAGTCCGTATCGGGTTATTTTTTAAAATGTTCGATATCTTCCACTAGGTGTAAAAGCCTTTCGCGAAACAGCACTCATCGAATGCGGTCTTCTGCCTCTGGTGTTGAGTTAACGCGTAATATGGCTGCAGTTCTTCATCGTGCAATACTTCAACAACCAGTTTTTGAGATATTTGAAACTGCATTACAATATTACGGGTACTTCGTCAATATGATTGGTAAACGTTTTGAAGAATTCCCTCATTTGTTTGCGGAGTACGTCTTGCCGTTGGACGACCTCTGTCGGTTAATTGTGGCCAAAGATTATCGGTTTCCCGGAGGGGTTGCTGAAGCCGAAGAAAAATATTCTTATCGGGATGCCATCTTTGAGGGTAACGCGCAACATATGCATGAGCAACAGAACGAGCAACTTGGTTATGGGGATGCAGCCAGCGCCAAAAGCGTGTCGACGTTTTCATCGTTTGTGTACTTCATCGGAAAGCCACCCTACGTGTACTTGACAGGACCAGTTATGGTTCTGCGCTGCGCAATTAACAGACACATGCATGCACTTTTATGGATCCCACTGTCATGTGATAGGTTTTTTTCGTGTGACAAAATAAAGACCCACTTGTGAATGACGAGAACTGGGAAACACACATCTAAAAACCATAAGAAGGAACCTGATGAGGATTTGTACCATAGCGCCATGGTGGATTTGGGTTTGGGGTCCCAGCAATCTACTCCGTGAGCTGCGACGAGTGGTACCACAGTGCGCCTTAAACACGTTGCTACCTACATTCCGATACTCTGCACGATCTGATATTGCCTTGAATCTGGATGAGGAACCGCATACCGACCTCAAAGTGTGGCGCTTTCTACACTACTGGCCATTAAAAATGCTACACCAAGAAGAAATGCAGATGATAAACAGGTATTCATTGGACAGACATATTATCCTAGAACTGACATGTGATTATATTTCCACGCAATTTGGGTGCATAGACCCTGAGGAATCAGTACCCAGAACAACCACCTCTGGCCGTAATAACGGCCTTGATACGCCAGGCCTTGAGTCAAACAGAGCTTGGATGGCGTGTACAGGTACAGCTGCCCGTGCAGCTTCAACACGATACCACAGTTCATCAAGAGTAGTGACTGGCGTATTGTGACGAGCCAGTTGCTCGTCCACCATTGACCATACGTTTCCAATTGGTGAGAGATCTGGAGAAAGTGCTGACCAGGGCATCAGTCGAACATTTTCTGTATCCAGAAAGGCCCGTACAGGACCTGCAACACGCGGTCGTTCATTATCTTGCTGAAATTTAGGGTTTCGCAGGGATCGAATGAAGGGTAGAGCCACGGTTCGTAACATATCTGAAATGTAACGTCCACTGTTCAAAGTGCCGTCAATGCGAACAAGAGGTGACCGAGACGTGTAACCAATGGTACCCCATACCATCACGCCGGGTGATACGTCAGTATGGCGATGACGAATACACGCTACCAATGTGCGTTCACCGCGATGTCACCAAACACGGATGCGACCATCATGATGCTGTAAACAGAACATGGATTCATGAGAAAAAATGACGTTATGCTATTCGTGAACCCAGGTTCGTCGTTGAGTACACTATCGCAGGCGCTCCTGTCTGTAATGCAGCGTCAAGGGTAACCGCAGTCATGGTCTCCGAGCTTATAGTCCAGGCTGCTGCAAACGTCGTCGAACTGTTTGTGCAGATGGTTGTTGTCTTGCAAACGTCCTTATCTGTTGACTCAGGGATCGAGACGTGGCTGCACGATCCGTTAAAGCCATGCGTATAAGATGTCTGTCATCTCGACTGCTAGTGATACGAGGCCATTGGAATCCAGCACAGCGTTCCGTATTACCCTCCTGAACCCACCGATTCCATATTCTGCTAACAGTCATTGGATCTCGACCAACGCGAGCAGCAATGTCGCGATACGATAAACCGCAATCGCGATAGGCTACAATCCGACCTTTATCAAAGTCGGAAACGTGATAGTACGCATTTCTCCTAATTACACGAGGCATCACAGCAACGTTTCACCAAGCAACGCCAGTCAACTGCTTTTTGTGTAGGAGAAATCGGCTGGAAAATTTCCTCATGTCAGCACCTTGTAGGTGTCGCCACCGGTGCCAACCTTGTGTGAATGCTCTGAAAAGTATTCTTCGTGGTGTAGCAATTTTAATGGCCAGTAGTGTATTTTAAATTTAGTGTATTTGTCCTGTACATCTTGTGGCACGGCGCGCACATTAACCTGACTAAATGTTCACCCAGTATTTGAGAATGGGCGCCTTTTACAACATCCAACAAATTTTCCACGTCATTCAATCCTTTATCAGGCTTTCTCTCAATGGCAACCTCTCCCCCCCCCCCCCCCATCACCACCACAATAACAAAATGACGAATTAAGAAAGTTTATCCCCTATAAGCTTTTCACCGTTAATGCAGTGAAACTTCGGCATTAGGCTAGACCTTTTTATTTGTAACTACTTTACTACTAACTCTATTCGTAACACATTCTCAATAGCCACATATACAATTGAATGTACCTGCAAAATTATAGGTCTTCGTTGTACAACACATGGTTGAGGAGATACGACTTCATAAGTACTGAAATGATTCAAAAAGTACCATTTGTTTAATTTTGCCGAAAATGGAGTGTAATATACTAATCTAGTGTTTAATAATAAGAGTACTTAGTGACATACAACGAACTTCAAACATAATTTTAAGCTTTTCTAAACCTTTTCTTGCCTACATGCTTGTTGTCAAAGATTTAACACATTAACTCATCGGACTTTTGGGGCTGCTTTATACGTGGAAATTCACGGCGGGGATTATTGGCGGTCAGCTAACTCGCTTCTAAGTGTGGCACGTAAAAACTCCGTGGAAGAGGAGTTACATTTTTGTTTTTGTTTTTAGAACAGAAAACGTATATGTATGTTATCCGCAGCATATGCTGACCATATTAATTATGAACCATTTTTACTTCTTTATGCTTCACTGCTACCGAACAACACGTATAAATTTTATCCAGGAACAAGGTAGTTTTTCCTTCTGTGCAAGACATAACGGGTCATCTCATTTCGTTGTTCCCTGAGATGTAATGTGGAACATTTTCCTTGTGGACAGCTATATCTTTCTTCTAGTAATTTACACTCATTTTATCCTTTTCTCCAAGGCGTACATAATTTGTAAGTTCTATAATGTATAGCTAACACTGCATCGTTTTTGTAGCAAATGAGGACTCATCTACTTTGTTCAAAGTTATTCTGTGAACGCTGTATGTTGTCTGAAAGTTATTTTAAATACCTGTCAGACTATCCAGTACACCTGACAGCTTATGGTCTTGGTTTCCTGTTAAAGCTTATTACGAGTGTTTTTCCGCGAATGTGTTAGCTATTTTGTCAGACTTCTGTCCGAATTACTAATTGTTTCTCTGGAATTAACTTTTAATGAGTGCAATGGTATTAGTTTGCTGAAAAAGAGATAATGCTGCTAATTTTTCTTTGAACCCTTTAGCCTAGCAACCGTCGTTAGCAGCAACTTATTTAATTATTTCTGCTGTTTGTGTGTTGTGTGGGCAGCATAGGCTACCACCATATTTCTCTCATCGCTATAATTTCCAGCAACATTTTCTTTATTTCTATTATTTTTACTTTCTCAGGTATACATGCCGGAACGCCCATCTGAAGTTTGGTACTTCATGTTGGTATGGATGATTTGAGGAGATACCGAAATGTCCTTAAAATTAATGTTGTTATGTTTCATGGTCAACAGAAAATATGTACAGAAAACTTTATTCCGTTTGATTTGGATTTTTGTCTTAGTCCTACCATAAAGGAGAAGTTTGTCATCGGCTTTCCTGTTCCTTATACAACACAATATAGTTCTTTTGAATGTGGGACAGAAAGCTGTCTTTCTTCTAGGATACTAATGTACTCGTACGACTCGTACAACTCGGCCAGTTAGGTTGTTATTGTCAAACTATCATGTTGATTGTGTCAGTAACTGCAACAATTATATATTGACACAAGCGAACGTAGATCACAGAACCCATACATTATTATTGTGTTTATTCTTTTATATTTAAGAGAATATTTTGCTAGCTTCGTTTTACTCAAGTGGTTCAAATGGCTCTGAGCACTATGGGACTTAACATCTGAGCTCATCAGTCACCTAGAACTTAGAACTAGTTAAACCTAACTAACCTAAGGACGTGGTCCAGGGGTAGCGTCTTTGATTCATAATCAAAACGTTTTCGGTCCCGGGTTCGATCCCAGCCACTGCCTAAATTTCGATAAATAATCAGCATTGGCGGCCGAAGACTTCCAGCATAAGAAGTCAGCCTCATTCTGCCAACGGCCTTGTCAAAGAGGGCGGAGGAGCGGATAGAGGTTCTCTCTTGTCCTAGGGGTGGGAAATAGCCCCTAAAGGCGGAAGAATCAGCAATGATCAACGACATGAGGATGCAGAAGGCCTATCTGCATTAAAGACACGTAACGTGTATCCACAGGACATGTGGCCTGTAATTGAAGAAGTGTCATGATGATCTCTCCATTGGCAAAATATTCCGGAATAGTCCCCCATTCGGATCTCCGGGAGGGGACTGCCAAGGGGGAGGTTACCATGAGAAAAAGATTGAATAATCAACGAAAGGGTAAAGTTTCTACGAGTCGGGGCGTGGAATGTCAGAAGCTTGAACGTGGTAGGGAAACTAGAAAATCCAGTCCGCTGTTAGCAGCGGTGGGGCAAGGTCGTCGTACCCGTGTCCCCCTGTTAGCGCACCGCGCGCGCCAGTGTTTACTGTTTACCTCCCGCTGCGGCGAGTGTCACGCGTCCGTGTCTCGGTGGTGCCATGGCGCACTCGTATTGCAAGTCCACAATTAAGATCACATTTCAAGCGGACTACGCAAGACCTCGAGCACTTGACATTGAACGTTTCATCCGAGAACATATTGCACCTCAAGACATCATTGGGACCCACTTTTCTATAACACAAAGTGTCGTCTACATAAAAATGATCAATGAAAAGGCGTTCACTGATGTTGTGTGCCGACACGCTCATGGACTTAAATTTAAGCATTCTGATGGTCACATAGGAACTGTCACGATCGACCACGCTGGATTAGGCCTTCGCACTCTGAGGGTCTTCGAGCTGCCATTCGAAGTCCCGCCAGATGTTGTGATGACAGCTTTCAAACCGTACGGCAGCGTGCTAAGCCACTTGGCTGAAAAATGGCAAACGTTTGAGACGTACCCCGTCTTAAATGGAGTGAGACAAATTAAGATTGAACTGACGAAGCATGTGCCATCCTATCTAGTAATTGGCGGCTGCAGAGCCATTGTCATGTACGACGGACAACCGCGTACTTGCGCCGGCTGTGGCCAGGAAGGACATGCCCGATCGGCCTGCATTCAACGCAGACTGACTCAGACACCGGTTGGTGAAGTTCCATCCCCGGCGACGCCTACTTCACTCTCCATCACGTATGCAGCGGCTGCAACCGCAACAGCTGTTCCTGCCCAGGATCGTAACACCGTATTGCAGTCAGTGGTCGATGACAGTGTGGCGTACAGCATATCCCCCTCTACGACGTCATCGGCAGACTTGCCTCAAGACGGTGATCAATTGTGCCACCAAGACGAGCCTAAAGAGAAGATGGAAGTAGAAACTAAAATTGTCCCGACCTCTGCCTTCCTACCAATGGAGACCACATCAGATGATTGTCGCCCGCACTCTGACACAGAACAACATGTCCGGAAACAACGGTCCCCTCGAAAACGCAAAAAACGGCGCCATACGCCGTCCGATGATTGCCTGCTTCGGATGTGTGACCCAGACGAATATCCGGCGTCGGACGAAACTCAAGGCTCTACCACCACAACTCAACCTTCCCATAACGATGCTACAGTGGATACAATTTCTGAGCCTCGGTCTGACAACATCACTTCTGCTACTGAACATACGCGCAAGCGCTCTACTGACAGCACTAATCAACAGTTACCAATTGCTGCATCTGATTCTTGGGCGGATGATGTCGAGGATGAGCCACAGCACCAGGAGGATGCCGAAGGCAGAGATGCTCCCTCGGCTGTACCCAGCACCAGCCAACAACAGTGACTACGGCTGTATCGTCAACCTCTGTGCCCCCCCCCCCCCCCCCTGCCGCCCATACCTGGCCTCCTACACAACCCAGTTACCGACCTGGCTGACCAAACATACCGTCTAGCGACGATTAACATTAACAACATACGTGCCCGACATAAACTAGCGCTGCTACAGGATCTACTCAACGCAGCAGACATCGACATTGCGCTCCTTCATGAGGTGTATGTCACCGACTTCAAGGGACCCTATGGCTACCAGTCTTGGGTCTCACATGCGTCTGCCAATGGCAGTGGTGTGGCGATCCTCCTCCGCGACGGTATGTCCGCAGAAGACGTCGAGTATCTCCCTGACGCCAGAGGCATGGCTCTTACTATCCAAGGAGTCAAACTTATTAACATTTATACACCGTCAGGATCTGGTCGGCGTCGCGAACGATCCACCTTTTTCTCTCATACAATCACACCCCTCTTTATGGGCCGTCAGGACGCCTTGATAATGGGAGGGGACTTCAACTGTAGCCAAGCACCTAAGGATCAGTTACCACATCATTCTCCCTGCGCAGAACTTACGACAATTATAAATAATCTTCATTTGGTGGACTCGTGGGAACACTTTTGTGGCTATCGGCCCGGATTTACTCACTACACCAGCCATTCCTCCAGCCGCATCGACCGGATTTACATCTCGCGCTCCATAGCTGTGGGGACAAGAGCTGCCGAAGTTTGGCCCACAGCTTTTTCTGACCACGAGGCCTTCTCAGGAATGCCGCCGCCTTATAGAGAACACGTGGGACTCTTGTAGCCGCCGGCGTGGCACCTACCGGTCTACACTGTCGTGGTGTCTGCTCCAAACCAGCCCTCCGGAAGACCTTGATAGGCTACGGCCGAGATGTTGCAGCATGGAAGAGACATACCATGGACTTTTACTACAGCATCTTATGGGAATGTGCAACACTGCCGTACTCACCTGCACGGCAGGTGACGGTGAACCGTGCCGAGGCACAGATCATCAGATTAACACGTTGCCACCTTAAGGGTGCGATCGTCAGAGCGCGCACTCAAGACAGAGTGGCCCAGGAGGACCCGTCTATGAACCACGTCATTGCAGAACAACGGCGCCGACGCAGGACACTGATCCAAGCTATCACGACGGAAGACGGACGACGCCTTGATACCCAGCGCGACATAGGAAACGCCCTTCATGATCACTACACTAGGCTGCACTCGGAACATCGACATCCCCCAGAGGTGATCACCGAAGTCTCTCAACTCATTTATGGCTCGATCTCTCCGACAGCGGCGGCGGATTTGACTGCAGATGTAACGGAAGAGGAAATCATTGAAGCAATACAGGCTGGGGCTGCTCATAAGTCCACGGGACCTGATGGCCTTCCTCTGGAATTTTACCGGACGTATCAACAATTGCTGGCACCAGCGTGGACTGATATTTGCCGCGATCTTATGTCTCTCACAACGCAGATACCTGGGGCCTTCCTAGAAGGACTGATTGTGCCCATACACAAACCATGAGGCGGATCTAGGATCAGTGGCTATCGGCCCTTGACCTTACTCAACAGTGATTTGAAGATTTTCGCCCGGCTTCTGGCGGCACGCCTAAAGTGATCAGTACGATGTGTTGTGTCGCACGACCAGGCATCGTTAGGTGGTGACCATAATATTCGCACTGCATTGTGCCGATACAGAGATATGATCGCGCTAGCCAAAGCTCGCCAACTGCCAGGAGTTTTGGCCTCACTCGACTTTAGCCAGGCCTTTGACAGAGTCGACCACACATTTTTGATGGAGGTACTGCGACACATGGGGTATCCGGACGTCATGGTTATTGTACTGATGCGTCTCCTACGCGGCGCGACGTCCAAGGTGTTATATAATGGCCGTCTTACGCCGCCCATACAGATCCAGCGATCGGTGCGACAAGGCTGCCCTCTTTCGGCGATATTGTACGCCCTCGTCTTGGAACCACTCCTCTGCGGCCTCCGACAACGCCTGACTGGGATGTCCCTTGGTGGACACATTTTCTGCTGCACTGCCTATGCGGATGATCTGGTACTCCTTCTTCGCAATAATGACGATGTTCGTGCAGCGCTGGCGTGGGTGGCGACCTACGGCGCGGCATCGGGGAGCCATCTCAATCTCCACAAATCACACGCTGTGTCTATAGGCAGAGGCTTACCCGACGAGAGCGTCGCACCGCTACGAATCAGTGACACAATCCGCTGTCTTGGCATTGATTTCACATCTGACATGAAGCGTTCAACAGACCTTAACTACAAACGTTTATTGAATCAGATGAGAGCAGGAATAAGTGACCACCGTCTGAGACATCTAGACCTCCTGCAACGGACACGATATGCTAACGTCTATTTGGCGTCACGTATCCCCCATTATGCACAGATACTCCCCATACCACCTACCCTGGCTCACCGCATGTTGGCGGTTTTGGGATCCTTTGTTAATACGGGCATGTTATTTAAGATTCGTTACGAGTCCCTAACCCTCCCGAGGAGCAGAGGGGGTTTAGGCCTTTGTCATGTTCAGAGCAGAGCGAAGGCCCTGTTCGTCAGCTGTCACCTGCAACTGTGGCGACGAAGTCCGACGTGCCTCACAAGTCTCTTACTGGAAGCCTTACGACCAATCTCACTCGCACCCCCTGTGATGATATCGGACATCCCTGCACCTTTCTTCTACATCAGCCAATTCTTCCTTGAATTAAGCTACATCCGCTCTGCACTACTACCCACACGCTTGATGATGACGAGGGCGATGTATGCTGCCACGCAAATGAACATGACGCCGAATGTGATTGAAAGTAAACACCCCAATACAAAGTGGCGTGCTGTGTGGCTGGCAGTGAATGCCACCACCTTTGATACTGACGTGCAATCTGCATGGTACGTAACTGTTAATGGGAAACAGTTGTGCCAGTCCCGCATACATCACATCCACCTCGCTGATTCCCAATTGTGTGCCACATGCCAAGTGATTGACACAGATGAACATCGTTTCGAATGCGGGTCGGCAAAGGACGTATGGTATTTGGTGCGTCAGATATTGGCTTTTCTCACACGCACGACTCCCGACAGGATAACTACCCGATCACTTCTTTTCCCCGATAAGATTTATTTCCCAAGAGCAAAAACGAACTCTGTGACGTGGATCAGCGGCCACGCTGTTCACTACCTCTTCGGTAATGGCGAAAAGACGCTACCCGATTTTTGGTATTACCTCAACGAACGACATTGTGCGATCGTCAAGAACCCTAAATATAGGCAATACTTTTCTAATTTCCTTTGGAGCGCATTCCATAATCCGCCTCGCAGCTGGATTATCGATGACATGAGATGATAACCATAGAACCTCTTCCCAGTTCCTTTTTTTTATGAGATTTGAACAAACAGCGGAAACAACACAGCAACGAGAAGACAGTCATCGAAAAATTCGCAGCGGGCTATAGTATGGAGCATCCTTAATCGTAACGGGACGACTTCCTATTATTCTGTTTATGTAGCCGAAGAGGAACGGCCTTCCTTTTATCCATTTTATAAAAATAAAATGAAATAAAAGTAAAAATGCAGAAAAACAAACCTTCCAAAATCCTTTTTGCTTTTTTCATTTTTGTTAAAAAAGTGGCTAGGATAGCTGGCTATTAAAAAAAAAAATGCCCATTTGTGTTACGTACGCATTTTGTTATAAAGAAAAAAAGGTTTCATAAAAAAAGTTGGTAGAAGAAAAAAACAATAAAAAACAGGGGTAGCGTCTTTGAATCATAATCAAAACGTCTTCGGTCCCGGGTTCGATTCCCGCCACTGCCTAAATTTTGATAAATAGTCAGCATTGGCGGCCGAAGACTTCCGGCATAAGAAGTCAGCCTCATTCTGGCAACGGCCTTGTCAAAGAGGGCGGGAAATTGCCCCTAAAGGCGGAAGAAACAGCAATGATCAACGACATGAGGATGCAGAAGGCAATGGAAACCACTGTATTAAAGACACGTAACGTGCATCCACAGGACATGTGGCCTGTAGTTGAAGAAGTGTCATGATGATCCCTCCATTGGCAAAAGATTCCGGAATAGTCCCCCATTCAGATCTCCGGGAGGGGACTGCCAATGGGGAGGTTACCATGAGAAAAAGATTGAATAATCAACAAAAGGGTAACGTTCTACGAGTCGGGGCGTGGAATGTCAGAAGCTTGAACGTGGTAGGGAAACTAGAAAATCTGAAAAGGGAAATGCAAAGGCTCAATCTAGATATAGTAGGAGTCAGTGAAGTGACGTGGAAGGAAGACAAGGATTTCTGGTCAAATGAGTATCGGGTAATAGCAACAGCAGCAGAAAATGGTATAACAGGTGTAGGATTCGTTATGAATACGAAGGTAGGGCAGAGGGTGTGTTACTGTGAACAGTTCAGTGACCGGGTTGTTCTAATCAGAATCGACAGCATACCAACACCGACAACGATAGTTCAGGTATACATGCCGACGTCGCAAGCCGAAGATGAACAGATAGAGAAAGTGTATGAGGATATTGAAAGGGCAATGCAGTGTGTAAAGGGGGACGAAAATCTAATAGTCATGGGCGACTGGAATGCAGTTGTAGGGGAAGGAGTAGAAGAAATGGTTACAGGAGAATATGGGCTTGGGACAAGGAATGAAAGAGGAGAAAGACTAATTGAGTTCTGTAAAAAGTTTCAGCTAGTAATAGCGAATACCCTGTTCAAGAATCACAAGAGGAGGAGGTATACTTGGAAAAGGCCGGGAGATACGGGAAGATTTCAATTAGATTACTTCATGGTCAGACAGAGATTCCGAAATCAGATACTGGATTGTAAGGCGTACCCAGGAGCAGATATAGACTAAGATCGCAATATAGTAGTGACGAAGAGTAGGCTGAAGTTCAAGACATTAGTCACGAAGAATCAATACGCAAAGAAATGGGATACGGAAGTACTAAGGAATGACGAGATACGTTTGAAGTTCTCTAACGCTATAGATACAGCAATAAGGAATAACGCAGTAGGCATTACAGTTGAGGAGGAATGGGCATCTCTAAAAATGGTCATCAGAGAAGTTGGGAAGGATAACATAGGTACAAAGAAGGTAACTGCGAAGAAACCATGGGAACAGAAGATTGATGAAAGGAGGAAGTACAAACATGTTCCGGGGAAATCAGGAATACAGAAATACAAGTCGCTGAGGAATGAAATAAATAAGAAGTGCAGGGAAGCTAAGACGAAATGACTGCAGGAAAAACGTGAAGACATCGAAAAAGATATGATTGTCGGAAGGACAGACTCAGCACACAGGAAAGTCAAAACAACCTTTGGTGACATTAAAAGCAACGGTGGTAATATTAAGAGTGCAACGGGAATTCCACTGTTAAATGCAGAGGAGAGAGCAGATAGGTGGAAAGAATACATTGAAAGCCTCTACGAGGGTGAAGATTTGTCTGATATGATACAAGAAGGAACAGGAGTCGACTTAGAAGAGATAAGGGATCCAGTATTAGAATCGGAATTTAAAAGAGCTTTGGAGGACTTGCGGTCAAATAAGGCAGAAGGGATAGATAACATTCCATCAGAATTTCTAAAATCATTAGGGGAAGTGGCAACAAAACGTCTATTCACTTTGGTGTGTAGAATATATGAGTCTGGCGACATACCATCTGACTTTCGGAAAAGCATCATCCACACAATTCCGAAGACGGCAAGAGCTGACAAGTGCGAGAATTATCGTACCATCAGCTTAACAGCTCATGCATCGAAGCTGCTTACAAGAATAATATACAGAAGAATGGAAAAGAAAATTGAGAATGCGCTAGGTGACAATCAATTTGGCTTTAGGAAAAGTAAAGGCACGAGAGAGGGAATTCTGACGTTACGGCTAATAATGGAAGCAAGGCTCAAGAAAAATCAAGACACGTTCATAGGGTTTGTCGACCTGTTAAAAGCGTTCGACAATATAAATTGGTGCAAGCTGTTCGAGATTCTGAAAAAAGTAGGGGTAAGCTATAGGGAGAGACGGTTCATATACAATATGTACAACAACCAAGACGGAATAATAAGAGTGGACGATCAAGAACGAAGTGCTCGTATTAAGAAGGGCGTAAGACAAGGCTGTAGCCTTTCGCCCCTACTCTTCAATCTGTACATCGAGGAAGCAATGATGAAAATAAAAGAAAGGTTCAGTAGTGGAATTAAAATACAAGATGAAAGGATATCAATGATACGATTCGCTGATGACATTGCTATCCTGAGTGAAAGTGAAGAAGAATTAAATGATTGCTGAACGGAATAAACAGTCTAATGAGTACACAGTATGGTTTGAGAGTAAATCGGAGAAAGACGAAGGTAATGAGAAGTAGTAGAAATGAGAACAGCGAGAAACTTAACATCAGGATTGATGGTCACGAAGTCAATGAAGTTAAGGAATTCTGCTACCTAGGCAGTAAAATAACCAATGACGGACGGAGCAAGGAGGACATCAAAAGCAGACTCCCTATGGCAAAAAAGGCATTTCTGGCCAAGAGAAGTCTACTAATATCAAATACCGGCCTTAATTTGAGGAAGAAATTTCTGAGGATGTACGTCTGGAGTACAACATTGTATGGTAGTGAAACATGGACTGTGGAAAACCGGAACAGAAGAGAATAGAAGCATTTGAGATGTGGTGCTATAGACGAATGTTGAAAATTAGGTGGGCTGATAAGATAAGGAATGAGGAGGTTCTACGCAGAATCGGAGAGGAAAGGAATATGTGGAAAACACTGTTAAGGAGAAGGGACAGGATGATAGGACATCTGTTAAGACATGAAGGAATGACTTCCATGGCACTAGAGGGAGCTGCAGAGGGCAAAAACTGTAGAGGAAGACAGAGATTGGAATACGTCAAGCAAAATAATTGAGGATGTAGGTTGCAAGTGCTACTCTGAGATGAAGAGGTTAAAACCTAAGGACATCACACACATCCATAACCGAGGTACGATTCGAACCTGCGACCGTAGCGGTCGCGCGGTTCCAGACTGAAGCGCCTAGAACCGCTCGGCCAAACAGGCCGGCCATTTTACTCAGTCATTTATACGTTTGGATAGAGCTTAACGATACCGAAAAATGCAAATCTTGTTGTTTTCCGGATTTCAGTATCCTCAGTACAATAAATTAATTCTTGGATTTGTTTTAAGGAATTTTACGGAGATCATAAGAATGAAGTAAAGGATGTTGTAGCATTTATAGTACCACACAATCATTTTCCCGTCGCTACATATGCAAAGAGAATGATTAGTCGATGACTAAGCTTGATATGAAATACCCTCTGCCATGTTTTTGAGTATGCCATAGCTTATACATAGATCTCCATGCGACAGACGCAGTTTACGAGTGTCTTTCATGAAGTACTCATCTTTTCAGAAGTTCTGATTTTTTCTGAATCACTGTTGCCAAATAGTAATCACGTAAGTGCAAAAGGATGATACTTTGGAAATTTACGAATCCTCCCTGACGGCCGATTGAAATGTTTGAATTGAATATTGAAACTAGCTCACATCTACCGAAAAGCTTTACTGAAGCTTATAAAGGCACATTTGCAGGATTGGCGTTTGATGTATTACAAAAACGCAGATCTAAGTTGAGAAAATAAATAAAGAATTTCTTAAGATAATAATTATTATAAGCAGTTGTATCGATTGTGGCGTGAAACCGGTGCAACATTAGAATAATTATTCAGTTCAGTTGTCTTGCCGAGAAGACTGCATCTTTTTTGTTCTTGTAGCGGTCCAGATCGGACTCATATCTCCCATCGCTGCTGATAATTATTTGGCACACCGCCATTATTCTGTTTTACCGAGACGCAATCTCACTAGGCGTCCTCATAATTACGCACAGCAACAGAATTAATATAAGTGTCCATGTAATTTAATTTAGCGCAATATTTTGTGAATTCAGTGATGTTATTTAATCTTGTGTTTCATTTATGTTGCAAGCTATTGCTACAATTAAACGGCGTCTTGGCATGGCTAAAGGTACCATGTTACAAACCTTATGAATGGTCCAGCAGGAGCCAAAAATTTGGAATTATTCAATCTGCGAAGTCCGATAAAGAAATATTTTCAGAAGAGCCACACACAGTCGAACTTAACAATGAACGGATCTTACGCAAAAAGCCATTGTCAAGCGATCAAAGTTTGTATTAAGCACCATTAGACATTTATACTCTAATCACATACTATTATCATTATCTATTGTTATTTGTCTGTTGTCTGATATTCTCAAACCAGACAGGAAAATCCGAGAAATCAAACTGGTCACTTCGTGTCTGGACCTTTTATTGTATTTGCTACATTGTTTTTCTTTGGCGCATGGACGGTGTGATAATGTCAGACTAGCCATTGCCATTCAATATTTGTAAAGACCAGAAAAGACGAAACATTGGAATTGATGATGAAGCCTGAAACGTATGCTGCATACATGGATCCAAGGTAAGACATCGCATTTTTACATTAGCATGCAAGTCCAAGCGCTTTCAGTAATTGTGCTTGCTTCCTAGCTCTGTCAAAATGTTACATAACCGTAGCAGTCATTTTTGCGGAAGATCGCGTATTCCAAATTATTTTTATCATACAGTTTCTCACAACAATACAGTCACACCAGTCCACAAAATGCCCGAATTGTGTCACGTGCAACGTAAAACGGCAAGCAGCTACTAATGTTAATTATTTCACCATTAATTTCAATTCTTGTTCAGTTAAGCCAATATTGCTGCCATACGAAATTAATTTCATAAATTCAATCTCAAACGAGTTTAAAGATATTTCTTGAAATATACATAACGTGTAGCATGGTGGTAGCACATAAACAATCAGCAAAAATGGGACACGACAGACAGCAAACACAAACCGAATTCGACTCGGACATTGAACAAAATATTGATAATAACCACAGAGTTGACTCCAATAGTAACGATCAATCAGCAGTTAACACGCCTAGCGACGGAAATTTCGTAAATAGGCCGACCACTACTCAAACAGCTAAATTCAGCTCAGTGCCCCTTCTTGTCCGTGACGTCAAGTCAAACGACATGGCGGGGGCAGAGCAGTTTCAATTGACAAATATTACCAGTATGTTTGATGCTAATATCAAGCAAATAACTGAAAATAAAAACGACATGACATCAATACAAAATCAGACGACTGAAAACTAAAATCGCATGATATCAATACATACTCAGGTGACTGGAAACAAAAAAGACATTGACGAAACATGACAATTTTCAAAACGCGACAGGACGAGATTAAGGCTGAATTAAGAGCACTAAAATCTTGTAATGACTTTTTTTGTCAAAGAGCAGACTATACTAGCACAAAACAGAGCGGTCAGGTGTCCGAATGTGACTCATAATTTTCCGAATTGAAATTTCAGCAGGGACAAAACACAGAAGACGTGAAAGATATTCAAACTGAAGTGAAACATTTGCAAAGTTAACATTTTTGATAAACAATTTACAAACAAACTGCAAAAAATGTTCAAATGTGTGTGGAATCTTATGGGACTTACCAGCTAAGGTCATCAGTCCCTAAGCTTACTCACTACTTTACTTAAATTATCCTAAGAACAAACACGCACACCCATGCCTGACGGAGGACTCGAACCTCCGTCGGGACCAGCCGCACAGGCCATGACTGCAGTACCTTAGACAGCTTTTTTTTTTCTTTTTAAATCTCATTTTGTTCGTTTTCGTACTTTGTATCTGCTCGGGGCGGACGTCCCAAGACACCCGTTTCAGTTCGTCGTTGACCCATTAACTCAGTTTGTTTTACTACAGAGGGCAGCTAACCCTCTGATCGAACACGTTGAGTTACCGTGCTGGCACACATGTATGCCACGTATCCTCCGTACATGACACACTCCTAACAACAAACAACAGTACACACTGGTACACATGGCACCTAATTAGAATCTTGATATTTATGGGCAGTACATTCCTTCCCATTCATCAGCCGATCACTACAATAATCACAGTGAAAGCAATCGACATTACGGTGCCAAAGAAGAAGAAAGTCTGATTAAATATCGGCAATTTCAACGTTTCATCCCAAAAAACGTACTGTACCTCCCGTAATTTTTCTGAAAGTCTTTAGAAATGCGTTCCCAAGAGCTCGGAGGAATTTTTACGTTGTATGTTACATCCAGGGTGACGCGGCTGTCTGGGCATATTTTGAAGCCGGCAGATACGTGACTAATGAGCAATTTGAAATTGCTTTCTTGGCCAAATTTTGGTCGCAGTTGGTAAAAGAACTTCTTGGGAAGGAGATTGTGGAAACAGAGCCTTTCAATGCTAAACATAGAAATTAGCGCCGGAATGTTGAGAAATATTTGAATATGGGACACGTTCTTGATGAAACTGTAGCTACGCGCGATATACTCGGCGCACTTAAAGCTAGATTGCCTTTTAACATTAAAGAGAAGTTACTGAACATTCCAGACTATGATGCAGAATATTTTCTGACCGTGCTTGATTCTGTTGATGCGTTATACGAGGATCAACGTTCCGCACGGCAAAACAGCTGCCGCAATTTTTGCGTCAGTGGCATGCAAAACGCGCAGAGTAGCCAACGTAATCCTGGCGCACCGGCCGCTGTCGGTTACGTAGCGCAGCAGAATCAACTGCTTCCTTCCGCAAACCAATACACATACCACAATCAACAGACACACCCTAATATGAGCAATAATCATATCATAGAAAACAGGCAGCAAGCCGCACAAGAGTCGCCGTAACAACAACAATGGAAATAACAGAAACGGAAACATAAAGAACTGGAACAAAAACAGAAACAACTATCAGCCTGTACAAAATCAACAGCAAAACTGGAACAATAACTACGGCAATGCGTACCAAAATACTGGTCCACTACCTCAGTACGACATCATTACAGGTCCAGGGCAAATGCCGTGCTCAACCACAAAAGCCACAACATTGGAGAGTGGAATACACAATACCCTAATGTAAACGTAATGGAAGTGTCAAGTGAAACTCCACCTCTGCCTCCATCAGCACCTGCATCAATTACGACGACGTCAAACTAAAGACAGTCCCCAATGTGTCCCAGGTCGTGGCTGAAGAAGGTTTGGGGCGGCGACTTCAATAACTAGTCACTGTTTGACTCTCCGCTGATAAACAACACAATGATTATGCAGCAAACAGTTTTAAGCAGCAACCACTGTTATTTATACGCTACAATCATGATGGAAGCTTATCTGATGAACTGTTGCAGGAAAATACACAATGTCGTTCATCTAGCAATGAAATAGTAGGAGGTGTTCCAAACAGCATTGTTTTGGACGCAGGAGCAGCTTTGAGTGTTTTGTCGTATAATTTCTATAAGAAAATGATTGAATTTGAATCTGTACTAGAGTTCTCTGTTCAAAAGTGTAAGATGTTAACTGCCGTAGGGTATAAGTCTAGTAGAGTTACGAAACAGGTTTTTGTGACCATTAAGATAGCAGAACAGGGGTTGCCTGCACTGGCGCCTGTATCCTGTCGTAAACATACCAATATCAACACGGCACGCCCTACCTTCAGTGCACAAGTGTCTCCTAATCTGGACTGCTGAACAGCTCTCTTACTGTAACGTAATTCACATACGTTGCCACATTAAAACTTGCTTTCTTGTGGCTTGTTACAGTTGCCGGCCTTCAGTAATGAAGAAAAACTAGATATTATTTTAATTTATGGCGAATGTCACAGAAATGCAACCGTAGCTGTGACACTGTATGCTGAACGCTACGCAGGCCGGCGGTGCCTGTCACATCGAACCATTGGCAATATCTGCAAGACACTAACGGAAACAGGAAGCTGGGCTTCCACAAAACGTCGGCGTACAACGCCAGTGACTGGCAATTGAAACGAAAGTGCTGTTCTGGCTGCTGTAGCGCACAATCGTCGGGTGGGTTTACGAGAAATTGCACGAGGTGTAGGAATAAGCCACAGTAGTGTGTGCAGAATACTGCGTCGGCATCGGTTTCATCCGTTCCATATATCACTACGACAAGAACGGTACTGAATGACTTTGAATCCCGCATTGCATTCTGTCGTTTTGCACTTCATCAGTTGCAAGGTAATCCAGTATTCCTAACAAGGGAACCTCCCCATCGCACCCCCCTCACATTTATTTATAAGTTGGCAGAGTGGATAGGCCTTGAAAAACTGAACACAGATCAATTGAGAAAACAGGGAGAAGTTGTGTGGTACTATGAAAAAAATAATCAAAATATACAAACTGAGTAGTCCATGCGAAAGATAGGCAACACCAAGGAACATATGAGCACAGGA